>NC_056726.1:575421633-575521633 GCF_019279795.1 Protopterus annectens
GCTTTGAAGGATTTCACAAGAAGTCTTATTTGCTTGTTTAAGCTGAGGAGGGAGTGTTTCCAGTTTAGGGTTTGCTCCTTCTTACTCTTAGACATAAATTTCTTCCTCTTTTTGTAAAGCCTGTTAATGGCAACTGTCCACAAGGTAGGTTGGCTCTTCCTTGAGAAGCTTGTTTTGGTCATATCAGGTATGACTGAGTCAATGCAGTTATATAGGTGTTTGTATAAAGCATTGGTTTAGAACTTGGCATAGTTGCCAGTTCCATCTGAGTGGGGAGGTGCAGTGAAGCTATTTACACTATCCCAAAAGAGGTTATAATCTGCTTTAGAGATGTTTTTTAGTTTAGTTGATGCTGGGGGGGGAGTGGTCAGGTGTGATAGTTACTTTGAATGAGACTGATTTGTGGTCATATCTCATTAGGGAACACCTCACAGTAAGGGTGCTACAGTGGTCCCCCAAATTGGTAAGCACCAGATCCAGGATATCGGCACCCTTTGTGGGGGTGTTAACCAGCTGGTCCAGGGCACTGGAGTTAAAGTCGAAGAACCTTTGGGCAAGTGAGTTTGAGCATGCGTAATTTACTCAGTCAATGGATGGGTAGTTAAAGTCATCCAAAACCATGGTATTCAGATGTATCTTGATAGATTCAAGTAGATCCAAACAGGTAGAGTGGGTGTACTGATTCATGGAGGGGTTCTTGTAGCTGGCAATGAATTGAATAGGTGTCCTACCAACAGCTAATTGCACGTGAAGTATCTCCAGGGAATCATACTGTTTAACCAATCTGGACATGTATTTATCTTTATTGAATATTGATACACTGCCTCCTTTAGTTTTCATGCCTTCAGTTTCTGGTCTGAGCATGTGGAAGGAGGTGCAACATGTTATGGCTGGGGTGGTCTCTACAGCCTTGAACCAGGTTTCCGTGACTGCACAAATGTTATACGATCATAGGATAATAGGAAGTTACTAGGCTAAGGGCCCTAGGCCCCTTACAAGCCTAGCCATATTCTATCCGTATTTCCATGATTAGCACCAATTGCCCCTGTCCAAGAGGGAGACAAGTGGACCCCTGGGGTGAATTTATGGTTACCCATCTGCATCTTCCAAGGTGAGGACTGCTTCCAGTGAGTGCAGTTTTGTGTTAAGACTCCTAGCATTTAGCAGCATAAACTTGAGGTTGTTTTTAAATAGAGTTTTTACAGAGGGGTATTTTGTCCTTGAGACACTGCCAAAAAGGCACTATGGGGCTGGCAAGATCCTTAGTCAGTAGCCAAAATTCCAGGGGTGACAGATGAAGCCCATCTTTGGCAAAGCATCGAGGTGTATTGATCATGTCATCCCAGGCTGACAAATACTGGATCCCCTTAGAATGACACCAGAAACTATGCCAATTATTGAAGTCAATTATTTTCTGTTTGTATTGAGGCATCATCCTAGGTGAAGGTAAAATGCTACTTAAGGCTAGTGACATACTTGCCTGAGACACATAGTCTGAGAGCTCAGTCATGTCTCTCTTCATATAGTCCAGAGAGGTACGTCTCAAGTCATTTCACACCAACATCGCCTGTGACAGAATCATAACAGTACCTGTTCTTGAGAGACTTGACTGCTTGTGTGATATGATGGATCCTGGCAACTGACAGACAGCTGAAAGTGACCTTTTCCTTATCCAGCCTGCAGAGATGGACATCTGTGTGTCTCATGATGGAATCACCTATGACTAATATGTTTGGTTTTGTGTTTTACCTTAAGGGCTTGACAGGTGAGACACTAGTGCATGAGGTATTATGTGCATTGTGTTGTGCAGAGGAATTATTATATGTGGTGTGCTTGTGTTTGGGAGATCTCTGGTGTTTAGGTATGTTTCTGATGAGGACATCTGCATATGTAGGTATGTGCGATGTGTTTTGGGTGGAGTAGGAGGTGAATGCTGACAACCCACTGATTGACATATGTACTCACTGGTGTGTGACAGAGGGTTGAATTAAGGTTCCAAACATAGTTGCATCTCTCACATATTGAGTTTGTGTGGACTAGGAGTAGAGGGTTTTCAGTGAACATGAGGCAGTTGCTACACTGCCTCAAGATGCCCATGTCAACCAATCTGTCTGGAGAAACTGTGGGACATTGCCCATCCATAGTGTTAGGTAAATTTATATGGTCAGGAAAAGAGGTCACACTTAGGAATGGCTAGTGGGTGAGAAGTGTGTTGGTACCTCTGAGACTAGATTTAGTGATCCACCTGACAGTATAGAAAAGCCATGAAATACCTCTGGAGGACCACATGAAAAGTGCTAAGGGGAAATTTAGCAAGCAAAATGTTTACGGCTATAACCACCATCAGTAACCACCGCTTCACAATGGTGCACTACCTGCAAATAAATGCAAGGATAAATAAAACAAGAAATAATCCTTTTAACTCAAACCAGCCAATAAGGACACTCTCTCTGATCTCTAGTCCAATCACCCTCGATTAGATGGGATCCAGAGAGCACTTTCCTCCTACAAGGGTGCAGAAAGGCCTTCACCAACAAAGATGGCGTGACTTTGATGCTCAGAAGTTACAAAACAGACACAGAACAGCAAACCGGGATCTGGGCTATGCTGCATCTGAACTAGGACAGTATACAGTAAAATATGGCAAAAACATTTCAGACAATTAAAACAGACAGTAGAATGCAAATACAAGTTAAAAGGAGCAAAAATAGGCACTTATAGTTAGTTTGAAGTGACTGGTATCTCAGTGTTGAGCTGGTTTTAGTGTTCAAGTGATACCAAATTGTCTAGATTCAGCAAGTAAGAATCCTGTCTATGTTATAAAATGCAGAAGTACAAGAAATTCAAGTGCTTAAAATCAGAGTCACAACAGCAAACAAAAAAAAAGCAGTTTAAATAAAGCAGCAATTCACCATCTTAGAAGGGTGTAGGCCACACTCTCCTACCACAAGAGTCTATACTACAAACCTTCCTAATGTAAAACAACTGGGTTTGGAACCCAAGTGTTTAAGTCAGAAGTAAGACATTTCAGAATAACACACACAGTAGGCTTCAACCAGCAATTTCCAGCTTAGAAGGGTGTAGGCTATCCTCTCCTGCCACAAGAGTTTAGACCACAAATCTTCTTAGTTTAAAGTAACTGGTTTGGAACCCAAGTGTTTAAATCAGAATATAAACACTTATAATAACGGACACAATAAGCCTTCACCAGCAATTCCCAGTTTAGAAGGGTGTAGGCCACACTGTCCTGCCACAGGAGTCTAGTCCACAACCCCCCTAATGTAAAATAACTGGTTTGGAGCCAAGGTGCTTAAACCAGAACTAAGACACTTTTAGAATAACAGATATAATGATCCTTCAACCAGCAATTCCCAGCTTAGAAGGGTGCAGGCTATCCTCTCATGCCACAACAGTTTAGATCACAAATCTTCCTAATGTAACATAACTGGTTTGGAACCCAAGTGCTTAAACTGGAACAAAATCACTTAGAACAACAGGCACAATAAGCCTTCAACCAGCAATTCCCAGCTCAGAAGGGCAGAGGCTACTCTCTCCTCCCACAAGAGTGTAAACCACAAACCTTCTTAATGGAAAATAACTGTCCATAAGCCCAAGTCCTTCAGGCTTAGAATAACAATAACAATTTAATCAGGCTACTAAAGAGCAGTAATAAATGCATCAGAATAAATGCAACTGAAAACTTTTAAAAACAAGCAGCAAAAGCAAAATAAAATAATACAGTAGGAAGACACACAAATACAGTAAAAGCAGCTGAATAAAGTGTAATTTTTTTCTTCAATACATTTGTATGCCCTAATTGTATTAATTACCTCTGTAAACTTAGAAATGTTTTGTCTATTTACACACTGTTGACTGGATTAGTCTCACTAGGCCAGTGTGGTCTCATTTCAAGGTGACATTCATAGTGATTAGAGGAAATATATCCAGGACACTGAGGAAATTCCCCTACTGTACAGGTGGTACAAGTCAGCCATTGTGACAGCTGATAACAATGGTGGTTTGGAAGAAAAGATGGGTGCAGGGCAGTGTGAAGTAGTAATTATTTTTACCTTGCAGACAGGAGATTTAAGCACATAGCAGTTATTATTGCTAGATTGTCGAGTTGTTAATAATGAGAGTAGTGAGAATATTATGTTCTATGACTGTAGATAGAACGGTTGCCAATTCTGACTTACCACATGAAGAAACTATGCACATTTTGATAAATACTGCTATACAGCTGATATCTTCTGAGATGAAAAACAAATGATGCTTCTGAGCTGGTTGGAGACTCAGCTTTGCTTGCAAACTAGAGCAACAGAAAGTTATAAAGCTGAATGAGTAATTCTCTCCTTTACTGATGTTGTGCTCATTCAGCACTGCTATGGAACCTGTATGAACTTCGCTAGACCTTGAACAATGGAGATTTCAATTCTGTTTTTTTTTTTTTTTATTGGGGAGGAGACCTCCATGGACAGGTATCAGTTTTGGAATGAGGTAATTGCTCTGCTTGAGATGGTCATGGTTCAGACAAGAACATTAACTTTTCTGGGTCATTTTTTTACTGAAAGAAGATACAAAAATAGTATTAAATAAACACTGTAATGTTTTACAAAAATTATGGAAGCTTAAAGATGCTGTGGGACTTTGGGCCAGTGGATGGGGGCTGTGGTGGATCCATTCAGACATCCATCCACAACCTCTTTTTCCTATTTTTGCACATGGGATTGAGGTGTCACTTCAACAATGACAATAATCTAGAGCCAAGGTTTTACATCACTGTGTGGCTAGCCCTGCTGCAGTAGTTCTTCCACATCACACATTTGCATGCATACTCACATCCATGACCAATTTAGGGTTTCCAGCCCACCTAGTGCATGTCTATGGAATGTGGGAGGAAAACAGAGCACCCATAGGAAACCCAGGTGAACACAGGGAGGATGTGTAGACCCCGCACAGAAGGCACCCTAGCCAAGACTAAAAGAGGAACCACTTGCTATGAGGTGACAACACAATTTGTTATAAATAGATATTTAAAATATATAGACAATCAGGTTAATATTTAAATTAGTAGATGTGTAAGTCATTGTAATGGCAGTCAAATGTTTTTTTTTTTGTATGGGAAATTTGGGTGTTTTCCTGATTCATTTTGTAATGAGTTGGGACGACAGCCCCATAACAGTAGAAACTGCAAAAATTTAACAGAGGTTTAAGTGATGCACATTTTCAGGTTGACTGCCCCTCCACAAAGAAAATATAATTGATACTGTTACTGTGAATGATAGTCAAGATTTGGATCCTTCAAATGAAGACTTCTCTTAACAAAACAACCCTCAACATATGGTTGGAGGGGCATGTTGAGATGAAATTTTTATTTTAGATATGAATATTATTTTTATTTCAGAAGAAAACTGTAATGTAAGTGAGAATGAAACTAGGAATTACTACTACAGCCTAACCCATAGAAAAGTAGGTAAGTGTAGAGGCAAAGAAGATTTAAAATAAAGAATAGAAACAAAACATAAATGTTGTTGTGCAAATGTGAACAGTTGGACTTATCCTGGTAGAAAGTAAGGTGCAGTCCAGTGGCTGAAACATCTGTATTGAGATGCCTGTTTATTGCAAGTTTAGATACATATTTAAAACAGAGCAAGTTTATTTTGAATCATATTTAAAAGGCAGAGGGTATTAGCTTTTGAAACCAGATAGTTGTTCACAGTTAGTTATTTTTATTTTATATAATGATATTAAAATGTTATACACGAATGTTATTAATCCATGTAAGGCCTTAATTCTATATATTGAGTTCCTAGGACATAGATGGAAATGAATAAATATATATGCATATAAAATCCTGTTAAAATGAAGCATTTTGGGGAAAGTTTGGATATTTGGTTAAAATGTAAAGCTACAATTATTTTGGGTGACAATTTTAGTTCTACATTATTGACTGAGAGAGGAAAAATTGCAGGAAGATGGAAGATGTAGATATATGAAAATGTAGGAAAATGCTTCAGGATTCCTCTTTTGTCAAAAGATAATCAGATGGAAATATATAATATAAGAAAATATGTGCTACTTAGATAAATTATTTTTTAAGGGAGTGATAACATTTTGGAGTGATATAATTATTTTTTTAAGTGAGTGATAACATTTTGGAGTAATATTTTTCAGATATTAAAGAATTATGGGCACATCTAGAGAAGGGAAACGTTTGGCTTGCAGTATTCATAAAATACCATGGGCCTGATTTCAAAAGATTTTTTCTCAGTGTAAGATACCTCTTATACTGAAAGAAGGTCTTTTGTAATTTGGCCTCCAATGTAAACCTGTTTTTAGATAGGCCATACACCAAAGTAGGTCACCAAAACTGACAGCAAGTTTTTCAGAATACAGACAGGCTTAAACTGAGAGCAACTCTTTTTGAATCTGGTCCCATACAAACAACATCCATGACAGTATTTTTAAATTATATAAGATGAACCAGATACAAACAGAGGGCAGACAGAGCATGTAGATTTAAAATGTGCATGTGGATTCTGATCAGAATTGTCATTTCACGTAAAGACAAAATTGTTACAAGAATATAAATCGGAGTTGATTAGATGTAAAGGCACAAAATTACAGCAGCATCACCACTTTAATTTAAAATGTTATTTTAGCAGAGAAAGATACTAATAATCATTCACAGCAGTTATATGTATATAATAAGAAAAAGTAATATTATGGTTGTACCACATGACAGATATATAATATAGCAATAACCCACACCTGGGTGTGGGTAGTGCTGGATTTACCCATGGTTGGTGTGGTTTGGTCATGAGGGCGAAGCCTGAGTGACCAAACAAAGCCAACCGTGGGTAAATCCAGCATTACCCACATCCAGGCGTGGGTTATTGCTATTATACAATGACATTATTTAAGAAAAAAAATAATTAATTTTCTTAAATAATGGCATTGTATAATGCCTCCTTGCTGCCCTTCCACAGCTGTCTGGTATTCTGCGCAGTTCTGATGTACTGGGCATGCGTATGCCTACGCAGTACATCAGAGCTGTGGGCAAAAGCAATGGAGAAAGCAAGATCTCTGTTGCTTTTTACAAACTGTTTCGCTATGTTAAATGGGTTTAACATAGCGAGACAGCTTTAAAAAAAGCAATGGAACCTTTGCTTTTTTTAAAGCTGTCTCGCTATGTTAAACCCATTAACATAGCGAAACAGTTGGTAAAAAGCAATGGAGAAAGCAAGATCTCCGTTGATTTTTACAAACTGTCTCGCTATGTTAAACGTGTTTAACATAGCGAGACAGTGTGAAGCAATGGAGATCTTGCGTTCTCCTTTGCTTTAAAAAAAAAAAAAGTTATAGTAATGGAAAAAGTCCGGGCGACCGGACCTTTTTCCATTACTATAACTCTGATTTACAATGTGCACACTGACCAATCAGCGTGCGTGTTTTCTGAATATTAATGGGGGGGGTCATTGTATAATCAAATATAAATAACTGGGTCAAAGAGAACATTTTACCACTACATTTAACAAGCAAAACACAACGAAATGTAATGAAAAAGATACTGGGTAAATATGGGACCCTATTAAATGATATAAAACAGATAATGAGTAAAGTAGAATTACATAACCAAAAAAGAAATCAGTAAGATTGAAGAAGAGACATATTTTGAAACCATACCTCTCAACTGTCCAGATTTTTGCAGAATGTCCAGATTTTTGCTTCATATTTGCAGTCTGTTTCTCTTGAAATCAGTGGTTTTCCACCAAAACTACCGAAGATTGAAGTAACTAAACAATGGCATACATTTGAGTTACAGACTTTAAATCCTTCAGAAAATGTATGCTAATAAAAAACTGTTATTCTAGCAACTTTCTGAGTTTATAACAGCAATATTTAAACTCTGTATCTATTTTTGAGCCTTTTTCCCCCATTATTGTGCTTTCTCTAGATTTCTTATGCAAAGAGGTTGAGAGGTATGAATAATACACCAGCACTGAAATTTAAATAATGAAATATTGTATTAACCCTTTACAGCTTTGAAATTAAAATTAGCTTTTAGGCATGTAAGGATGACATCATCTTGAGAGGAAATGGCATAACCTATTTTTATTATAAGTTGTTTCAAAACTGTCAAATATCTTTTGTTAGTGATGTTTTATAATGAATGGATATCTCAAGGGATACTGTTTTATGCAAACAAATAATATATCATCCCTTGCTCCGTGGTATACTGGAGTGGAGCCCTTACTGTTACCCACATGACCTGAGATCCACTAGCAGCTTGGGAACTCGAGGAACAGGGTGATGAGGGTCGTGAAAGTGTGGTTTTACTGGCTCACCCACAACAGTAGCTAAAACAAACAATATTATTAACTACATGAAAGACTTAAAGAAATTTTGACAGAGTGAGAGAGCTGTTTACAAAGAAAAAAAAACATGCCTGTTAAAACTTATTTTTTATTACATCAGTAAAAGTCCCTGGAACCTCAGTTTTGTAGCCTTCCATTAGAATTCAATAAAAGGAGGAGGCAGTAGGGAGAAAATATAATTAGCATTCTGTTCTTGTTGTGGCCTAGTTGGTTCATTCTTATGAGTTTATGCTGTCCTACTAGTCTCCCATTGCAGCTTCCTCCATTTACCCAGGCTAGCCTCCTCTGATCAAGCTTCCTTTGGAGTTGATGTACTTAGCCACTACATCTCCTAAGCTCTTCATTTATGTACCTCATCAAGTATGTAATTTACTAATTGGTATTTTACGTTCTATAACTTGATATTCTCTGTACCTATATTATTATTTCTTGAGAATGATTTGCACATTTTACCTTTACATTGTAACACTACTATAGAACTTTTCTTCCTATGCATTTGTTCAAAATGGTAAACAAAAGAAAAAAATCAGTCAATTCAAACTAAAATAAAATAAAATGACCTCCCTTCCTGCTCCACTTCTGCTCCAAAATGATCCCCCAGACTCTTATGCATCCCCATGCTGCTTCCTTATTTCATCCTTTTCCCCCTCATATTTCTGTTTTCCTTAACCTGCATATTCTGCCTTCATGCTTAATTCATTTCTGCTCTCTGAATATTTTGTCTTCTTCTGCCTTCCTCATTTTACTTCCTTCACCCATGTTACCTTATGCCACCTACCTGTCAGCTCTTTGTCGGCCTGTCCCTTCACTGTCCCATTCTTTCATGTTTTGCCTGTTATTCTAGTATGTCACTATGCCTGCTTGAAGGTCACCAGCTATTTATCTAGAGAAATAAGACATTTCTGTCTGGGGTGCTGATAGTACTAATCCACTGGAACTATTACTGTTTATATTAAAAATGAAAAGAAAACACTCTAAGGACTGCTGAAACTATTTCTGCACAGAATTACACACACACCATATAAATCATAGCTGGCCTTAGGCATAGGCCAACTAGGCAGCTGCCTAGGGCACTGCTCTTGCAGGGGTGCTTTTCCAGTAATATGGATGGTGTAGGTAGACCAGGATGGGGGCACTGGGTGGTGTGGGGGGTGCTGTAGAGCCCTTTTGCCTATATATATGAGAATATGAATCTCTATCTGTATATGTGTAGACATATATTGCTGTGTATATGTATATATCTGAGTGTTCTAGGGCGCCAGTTGACCAAAGGTCATCCCTGATATAAATAACAGAGTAAAGTTTTCTAAATGCATTGAGTTTTTTAAGTTGGAAAAGAAAGTACTTGAGGCATTTAATAAATTCAGTTGCTAGAGTAGAGCAATGGATTAGTATAGCAAATAAAGTGTTCTGGTTCTGACAAGACCAGATTCTTAAAATAACCAAGAGTTCTGCTTCTACCTGGGCATTGTAAAACAGACCTGCTTGGAACAACAAAGGGTACATGAAACACAATATGATGGGACACAGTATGCTGATATGCATACTATATAATCACAATAAGCTGGACAATGTATTGCTGAAGACATAAACTCTGATAGTTGCACTGTCCATTTAGGGTCTATGTCATTTGATCATCTACTCATTTAATTGAATCCCAAATGATAGCACCCATTTGACCAAAAACTCATTTGATAGAAAAGTGCAGAGGTCTACAGAAAGTATGTGATGATGTCATTTCTTATCATAAGAGTTATTAGGGAAGTTTGTATAGCAGAACGTGTGGATTGCAATGGCCAGTGCCAGTGGTAGCTGGTGATTTCAAAGCAAAGGGGGGCTGCAGGAGACAGTTGAATGGGTGGGGCCAACAGGAAGGGGTGTGATCAACTAGAAAGGGGTGGACCTATGCTCAAAACCACAAAAACTGGGCCTTTAATTAAATACGCTGCCCTGGGTGTCAAACCATCATTATGAGAGTCCAATCAAGACAAAATGAACTGTAGAAGAAAAAAAAAATATTTCATTGCATTGGCTATATGACAGCTTACTTAATATCTAGATGGAAACAAAAAGGTTGTGAGGCATGAAAAAATAAATTACTTTTTAAACACATTACTGGAATGCCAGTCAAAATCAAGTATAAAAAAACAAGCAGCACTCATCTCAAACCACTTCTCCTTGCACTGCAGTTCTAATTATAATTTATATTAAGCTTTATAAAAGTACCAAGTAACATGTTGAAAGTAGCACTCTCTGTGATACCCTGACTTGTAAAAATGTTTCTTACCCAGAAAAGACCTACTGCCTGACAACAACATCTACTTGTTTCATGGGGAAAATGTGATCAAAGTAAAAAATGAACAGAAAACAAGAAACAAGCTCAAGATAAATTGCTTAAATGATTACTGCACAGGTTATGGACCACATATGAAAGATTGGCATTCTATTTAGTTTACTAGTAAAGCCTGCAAAGTGTCAGACTTCTTTTCTTTAAATAAAAACATACTTTTTCTTACAGTCTCCCTAAGCTCACTATGTAATGTGTAGTTTTAAACAATAACCATTGTTCTCGCATATTTTTGGACTACGGATACATCTGAGGTAATGAAATGTATCTTTTATGTTCTCCTTTTTACATTTTTGGGGGTTTACACATTACGCTTCTTTAAGTTTTTGTCAAATGTCTTCAGCTGTGCACTTTTTCTTTGCTCTGTGAATTACAACTTATATTTTAAGTAGGTCATAATGGAGTTGGGTTCTGAAAACTGTAAATACCATATCCAAATAGATTATTTCCAGGTCTTTGTAGAAGTTAGTATCTCCTCTTTTTCTGACACATTTTGCTAATTCTACTAACACAGCATGCTGTCCTCTACAGCTGCTAGCTTACATCTAACAACAAAAACAAGAGGTTAGCATGCATATTTTAAAACACATGTATGTACAAATGTGCATGCATGACAGAAAGAGAGAGAGAATGAAAAAGAAATATGGGCAATAGAAAAGGAATTATCCATTTCACTTTGGAAGTAGGTTCTTGGTTACATTATTAATTGTACCACTGAGGGACCTGAATCCAGCACTTATTTAAGCACATTCATATTTCCTATTACTAAACAAGTAATTAGGCATTACAGTTTCACAGAAATGTAATGTACATATTTTGAAACATAAAATATAATGAAAATGTAAATACTTCAAATGGGTCTTAATTCTAATTTTTGTTCCTGTAATGTGCCCCACCAACTCACCACCATCTTATCAGGTGGTACTCCCACTACCCCTGCCTTCTGTGATCGGTGCACAACCCTGAGTGTGGCCAATCTGACAGTGTAATTAGGAGTGGAGTGAGCATGGGTAGCCAGATGGTATCCTCATGGCTGAGGCTGTCACAGATGGGGTGGGAAAGGGAAGGGGAAGTGTACCCTTTGGTTTGGGAGATGGAGAGGAGCTAGAAGCCAGCAGTGTCACATATGTCATCATGCTGATTCTCATTAGGCAATGACTACTGGCCTGATAGGGACCTGAGTTCCTCAGGCTCTGGAATGACCTTATCTCTTCAGTCCTTCAACATACCCAGTTCAGCTATCATTCTAAGTACTGCTCTGCACAAGAGTTTGGATAAAAATCTGCCCATGACAGCATGCATTTTTCCCCAGGATAAGCAAGGTCATCCTTCATGCCAACTCCGACATAAGCCAAATACACAAAGCAACCTCTGGTCATGTGGGCTGTAGTCAGGGTTTTATTTCCCTACACCATCAAGCTGGCTAAATGGGAATTAACTCTACTTACTTTACAATTAATTATATATTGCTGTCACACAGAAGTATAATACATTCGCACACACACACACACACACACACACACACACACACACACACACACACATACACACACACATACACACACACACACACACACACACACACACACCATACCTGAGTGAATCCAGCTCCCACCATTCAAGCCAAAAAGTCTGCAGCAGCCAAAATACAGACTTTCCCATCCGCAGCAGCCAAAATACAGCTCTTGTTTCCAGTTTCCCATCCACAGCAGTCAAAATACAGCTCCTGTTTCTCGCTCGGTGCTGGAATTAATAAGCCAGCCAAAATACAGCTCCTCTTTCTTGCTCGGTGCTGGAATAAACAAGTCAGCCAAAATACAGCTCCTGTTAAATTCAAAGAAAAAATAAGCCAGTTCCAGTTCATATTGCAGCAGCAGTTCCTGTTTCTCGGTACTGGAATGTGCCACCCATGCATCTGCTGCCTCGGCTCATTCTGAGCATGCACAGACTGCAGACCTTGTGCCTCAACCAAGGTGGCACAAATTCTATAGTCAAGATCTACAGAAATGGCCATACTATTAAAAATAAGTAGATCGGGATCATCTAAGTAGAAATCTGGTTGATTTTTTCTGATGAAATCTAGTTGATTTAACTTGTGAAATTCTAATGAAATCTGGTCGATTAAATCTGTGAGATTCTGATGAAGTCCCTACAGATGAAAGTGCTTAGTATTAATAAAACATGATTTTACTTGGATTATACTGTTTTACCTCATTTTATCGGTGTGGTTGCTTTATTTTCTTAAACTATGGCTGACCTGGAATAGGCAGCACTTGGACTAACTTTATCTACCCAGTGTAAATGAAGTGAAAGTTTAAAATGCATATTGCAATTGTAAAAATAAACAAGAGACAGAAGAAAATATACTCTAGTGAGCTATTCACAATCAGGATTTATCTATTACATTTAAGGCTGACCAAAACACAGATATCATAAAGTAAAGGAAAAAATAGACAGACAATCAAATATTTCCCATTTCCTGACATAAAATTTTAAAATCTTTAGATATGCTTTTTGCTATAATCATACATTCATGTGATTTTCAATGTTTGCAAGACATAAAGAGTAAGTGTTTCTAAGAACCTAGTTAAGTATTAACCTAAGACTGTATCAAAAAATAGTAAGCACTGCATTAAATAAAATGTTTTATTATGATATAACCTATCAGCTAATGTTTGTACTTTGTCATTTTAAAGTGTAAAGAAGTTTAATTAGTTTAACCATCAAATAAACTTAATCAAACGTCACCCTTTAAAATACTAAACCACCCTTATATTCACAGCTACTGAAATGTAATACATTATCAAATTTGTTAATTTCCTGATGAAGTATTAATAATTGTTCTTCCAAATGCTATAGCACTAATGTCACAAATACAGATTAAAGCCTTACAAATACAGCAACTTATTTCTGAGTGGAGTACCTTGACCCCCAAAGAGAATGAAAAAAAAAGCATCTTCTTCACTTGACACAAAAAGAGGTAACTTTTGTCACCCTTTAGTCCACAACAGTCTATTATATGCCACTGTGGCAACTACAAGTTTAAGGTTTGACTTTGCAACATAAGCAGAAGACTCCAGTTTATGTTTTTTTTTTTTACTTGTTCCCCTCTAAGCTTTTCATTCAGTCATGGCTCTGAGGGTGTCATCACAATGGTAATGCTGCAAGGCTGCGGACATGGACTGTCTATGCAATGTATGTTAAGGGAGTCAAACAACTGCACAAATTGGAATTTAAAGGGCTAATCACTATTTAATGGCCACCTGTTATTGTAAACTAAATTATGATTTTTCATGCAAATATTGGATAGCTGAGAGGTATGAATAATCCACTCAATTATTAGTTTATTGACAATCTATAAAATATAAAAAAAAATTTAGTAACAGCTAAAATTAAGGCTATAAGTATTTGCCATAAGTGCTTCTTGTCACTGAACTCATGCACAGAAACATTATTGTAGACAATGAGGCTCCGTACAGGAAAACTTTTTTGTAGTCTTACTGAGAACATTTGTTTCCTTTGTGACAATTCCTAAATGCAATTACCATTTAAAGAACTGCTAAAAATTAATTTATTTTCTTCATTTGCAGCTTAAGATCGGGAACCAGGCTGCACTTTTTCTCATTCTGATATTCTGACTTTGTAGTTTATGGCTATGTAGCAGTATTCATATAACATGCAGGATGTAGCCATCAATGGTCTAATAACTCTTACCAGCACTTCTTAACACTTACTGCATTATTGATTTGGCTACTAATATTATTTTACTGGCCTTACATTTTCTGTGCTGCCTTTCAGTATACACCCAATAAAATCATTCTTAAGTGGTTAATATTTATATAATTACATCAGTTACATTAATATGTATGTAAATTATAATTTAGATTGTTAAACTGCATCAGTGAATAAAATCAACACACAACAGTAATTCAACATTTGGACCATTCTTGTAATGTTGACAATAAGCATATTAAACAAGAACTGAAACAGACAAGGAAGAGTATATTATGAGCCAGAACTTGTTCAAAGACATGTCAATTCTTTATTTATTACTATATCCCCTATGGATTATTTAATGGCTAGAGATATGACTGAGCAGTTTACATGACTTATCTGATTCTTGTTACATTGTTTTTTTTTCAGCCAAGGTTTAATGTAACTGTAAAAAGAAACTGACTGCTATTCTAAAACTGCAGAGTTTGCTTAAAGAATAAATTAATTTTCAAGCCAAAAAGTCATTCCCATTTACAAGTCTAAGTTTCAGCAAACGTCTTCGCTTGGCATTCCCATTACAGCGAGGATGTATGATTGAGTGTAATCTAACAGGAAGAAAAGAATATTACAAAGTTAGATAAGAAAATAAATGAGCTAATGAAAAATTATGAAACATTAACTCTGTGTACTGTGAACATACTGGGAAACTTACCATGGACAGCCTAAGAAGCCAATTTTAAAGCTAGGTTAAACCAGTCAAATGTGTAAATTAAGGTATTGGGAGTATATTTAAAGTAGTTGCCCCTGCCTGATAATCTAATAAGACTGGGTTTTAAAAGCATTTCTGAGAAGTAGTCTAAGTTATCTAATAATAAGGGGCACAGAAAAAAATATTTATGACTGCTAGGACTTCCTGAAAGAAAACAAATTATTTAATGAAAATGTGTTTAACAAAGTTAAATGATCTGCATATAGTAACAAATGATATCACTGATTTATAAGAAAACTTAACTGGACATCAGAACTCAAGATTTAATATACTATTTCAGATTTGCACTGTAGCTCTGTTGTTAGTAGTATCTGACTATTCACTACCCATATATATATATATATATATATATATATATATATATATATATATATATATATATATATAAACAGCATTCTAAAACTGCCTTGGGCTGGTGCATTGCATAGTACTGACTGTTGTCATACAAATACTTCCAAGTGTAGATTTACTTGGCTGATTACACATTGCATGGTTCTAAATTATTTTCCTGAAATTATTAATTACTAATATTTGTTTGAAATGGCCACAGTCTTCCAGACCTTTTCATTTATGCACACCTGTGTTGTCAATTGCACCCATAAATGGATTGCTATAGAAAGCCATTTTTATATATTGTTGACTCTATGCCTAAACTCATAGCAAATATTTAGTACATGGAACACTAAGATTATGCTCTAATTTTAGAAAAATTATAAACTTGTTAACAGGTTCCCCAGGATGAAACCCAGTTGTAACAGCAGTGGGGTTCTTAACACGCCCCTATTACTGTTATGATCAGGTCTCACACTATTGACTAACAGCAGACAGTGTCTGCAGGCAAAAAGCAGTGGAACAAGGTAAAACAAATCCACTTCTGTCTGCTGTCCATGCCACTCAACTGTCCCAATGTTTGTTTCATATTTTTATTCTGTCTTTTATAATTTGATTTTTCTGGTGAATCGTTAAGGATTACAGTCATTCAGTAATGACAGACATTAGAGTTCCATACATCTAATTGTTCAGAAAATGCATCCTGATGTAAATCTTGTTCTAGTCACTTTTAAAGTGAATAAGAGCAATATTGGTAAACTGCCTCTAATTTTGATCCTTTGTTCCCCCAACCCACATTATTTTTGGATTTGTGCAGAATGTTTAAGCAAAGAAAATGAAAAGTGTGCTGCTGTCTGTTTGACAGCTTTGTGTTCTTACCACCTTTCACATCTAGTAAAGCACTTTGTGTTGCAATACTTTTTTCCTGTAACTAGTGGAGCAGATATAGCTCCATGCACTACAAATAATTATGATCTGGTCACCAATCATACCTTTTATTATGTGTTCTTCACATGTATGCCTAGCTTCAACTCTTGAACTTCACTCTTGATGTGAATATTTTGCTGCCTAGGGTCTTGAACCCCTGATTATGATTGGCCCTGCAGGTATAATCAGAGAAGCAATCATAATCATGGGTTCAAGCTCCTAGGCATTGAGATATTTCTCTGAAGTATATTTGATTTGGGACACATAACTAAAGTAACATTCAACTGCAGAAATGTATGTCTGTTGCAAATTTCCTGCGAACAAAGAGAAGCATGCAGTGCCATGCACACATTTTTCAATAACCAAACGTACAGGCGGGAATAATGCCCATGGCCCCTAAGGCACCAAGAAACAGTAGGTAATATGGCCATCATCAGCAGAATGCTGCCCAGTGGACATGTCAGTGTCAATAAAAATGAGTGTACAAATCGACAGTGCCTTTAAATTTGGTGTGTGTGCACCATTATCCCCTTTATACTGTCCAGAGCATAAGTGTGAAATCAGAAGCATGCAGGATTTCCTCCATGCTATAGTGCACTTCTACATGATTTACATACATAAGTATGTGCTGTATGACAATCACAACACTCATTACTTCCTCTTTTCACTTGGACTTGGTTATTGAAGATGTGGGCATGAAGCTGCATGCTTCTGTTTGTCCACTGGGAATTTGCAAGAGACATATGTCTCTGCAGCTGAATGTCACTTCATGTGTCCCCAACCAAATGTCTCACCTCCTAGGAGCCTGAATTGTACAGTAGTCCATATAGTACAACATAATCAGCAGTACTGTTATATTGTCATAATACAACTTCCCACATAACTACAAGTGGGATCTCAGTACAACTCTTCTCATTTCTTTGATCAGCAATACAAACAACCCCAAAAGGTAATGAAAAGCATTGTGAGAAATATAATTTATGTACACTTTGCAGATGATACCATGAAGAAAAAAAGACCATGCACATATGTGGCTAATTACTGCAGCAGAAGTATAATACTGTTATCAAATGACCAAAACGGAAACTGCTTTACTCTAGAAGCTAGCATGTTACCTTGCAGTATACATCTGGGAATGAGTATATTTTATGTTTGACTAGAGCTACTAGCAGGATAATCATACCAAACATCATTACACTTCTGAATGCAATATATGTGCTAGTATTAAATAATTTCCACTATCATTCTGATTTCTATATTGGAGTGTGTCCTGAGCTAACCAAGTGCAGTTTCAAGTGGGAAGGGTCCATGTTCATGACATCATCTGCATGATAGCCGTGCTGTTTTGAAATAATCAAAAAGATTTGCACCTGCACAATGCAGCCTATCAGACTATTTGTTTGTGTCTGCATTTACAACACATCCAAGGAGTATTGCAGCTGCATCTTCTTTGTAACTCATCTCAGGGAGCTTGTTCAGGCTAAGCCCCCTGCCCACCTTATTCATGTATACTGACTATAGCTGTGCCCCTGACTCTAACTCTACACATTATCTTATGAAAGTACTTTCTACTACTGTTCAAATTATGTCAGAAAGATTGTGGCCTGGTTTTTAAATGACCAGAAAAAAATATTTGTTTCCTATTTCTTTTATTTTTTTTTATCTTGTGAGCATTTGCTAAGTACTGCGTCAATGTGCAGGATTCCACATAATGGATCTTAATATTTCTGCAGGATGAGTTTTACCAATACACCTATACATAGACAGATGGTTGAGAGACTGATAGAGAGACAGATAGATGGTTAGAGATATAGATAGACAGATAGATAGATGGATAGAGATATTTATCATACAGACTACTGAGAGACAACCTGTGCCTCATGTTTAGAGCTTCAACAGACCCTATTCTATCAGATCTATAAGATGTTCACAAGTTCACAAGTTCAATTACATTATAAACACCAGCTCAAGGGATCTCAGTCTCTTCCACAAAATAAATAGAATGTAGGGATAGGTATGTATCATACAGAATACCATTTCTATAGAACCATCTTCCCCTCTACATAAAACTAAGTACTTCAAATACTTTATTCAAAAATAATTTATGCAAATGATGAGTAACCACAAATTCACCCTCCCTATTTAGCACCTGTGTCCCTCATAGATACAGGAAACATGTAAATGTCCCAGCATATCCTTATTTGGCCTATCTCTGGATTATTCATATGCAAAATATAATGACTAAAACCAGCCATGGGAATGTAATGCTAGGCTTTTTAAGATCTTTACAGATGAACAGTCTAGTATCTATGACCTTATAAACCTATGGACTTATATAGATATGTTTACAAATGTGTGGCAGCTGCACCAGAATGGTGTAAAAATATATAAAGTATTATAAGTAGAACCATTCCTCTTGCTTTAATTACTGCTGCACTTTAGTCATGAGAGGGACTTTTCTTAATGCAAGTTTTCCTAATACATAAGTATTCAGCATATATGCCTTTTTCTTAAATAATTAAAAATGTTTCTACCAAGCTAACAATCTTTTATTAGTTCCAATATCTGTCTCCATTGACTTGTTATACTTTCATACTCCTTGAAAACAGAAAGGAGCAGGTAACCTTAAGTCCAAAAGTCAAAAGTACGCAAAAAGTCCTTCTTCTAAACACAAATTTATTAAGTTGAATAACAGCGTTTTCACCACTCTCACAGAAGCAGCTTCATCAGAGAAACAAATATAATTCAAAAAAGCATGCTTTTATAGGAACAGGAAGTGACAAAGCACTAAATACACCTACAATAGTATAAAAATATATAACTGATTTAACCAACATAATTAAAAACTAAAATAAAAAATATGTAGTTATATAAGTAACATTAACACATAATGTTACCATTTAACATAGAAAATATATATAAATTATATAAAAAAAATTATATATATGTATATGTAAAAGCTACTAAACAATTGAGAAAAGCTAGTTTTTTTTAAAAAATATTGTATGCACAGTTGTTTTTTATAAGGTGTATCTAAGACAATAGTCTATCTTAAGTAACTCCTTAATTTTAAAACAGCTGAAATATTACAATTGTCATTCAAACCTGGGAACCTGAATGCATCAAGTTTTAACTGCCATTCAAGTTCCCGGTTCTCCAAAATCAAAGAGAGTGGACCACCTCGAATGTTATTAGGGACTTGGTCAATACACATAAATGAAAAACTATGTCCTGAATGGACATTAATGTGTTTGGCCAATGCATTGTCATCTGAGTTTTTTCTAATTGCATAAACATGTTCGTAGAAACGATCACGGGCCCTACGGTCCGTTTTCCCAATATAGAAACTCGGACAGCAATTACACAGTGCAACACAGATGACAGATTTTGACTCACAGTTTAATTTATGGTAAATCCGATATTTTTTATTTCTAATTGTAAAGGAGTTGCCTGCCTTAACAACTTTACACCAATTACAAAAACCACAGGAGGACATACCCTGTCTACTATGTTGAATCTGTGGTAGACTTCTTTGTAGTAATTCTTTTAAATTACTACCCCTTTTGTATACCACCTGAGGTCGACCTCCTAATTTCTCCAATAAAAAGGTATTATTAGAAATAAAATACCAATTTTTGCAAATGATTGACCAAATGGCCTGAAAATTGTTGCTGAACATGGTGACAAAGCTCAGTACAAACTGTTTTTTACTATTAATAGTAGTTGGCTCATTAATAAAACTGAAATTAAATGAATCAGTATTATTGAGACCTTTAGTTATACAAACCTCAGTTTGACTAAGAATGGGTTTGTAAACCCCTTCAGACCTTTTTATGTCAACTTCTTCTATTAAATCATCTATTAAGTCTACCGGATACCCACGGTTAAGGAACATATCCTTTAAAAAGTTACATTCAGATCTAAAATCAGTAATGGTACTGCACATCCTCCCTGCTCTCACTAATTGTCCTTTAACGATAGACCATTTCTGTTTGTAAGGGTGAAAACTTGTAAAGTGGAGCATGGAGTTGCAGTAAGTGGGTTTCCTATAAACGGTAGAAATGAACATGTGACTAGAAGAGACCTTGGTTAATTTAACATCAAGGTAATCAATTTCCATTGTAGAGAATTTAGAGGTAAATTTTAAAAAATCAGTGGTTTCATTTATTTCATGGACGAACTGGTCAGCGTCATCGCTGTTACCTTGAAATAAAATAAAAATGTCGTCTAAGAATCTGGTATACAACCTGATGAATTTAGTAAGGTGGGGTTTGTTCATCAGGAAGTTCTTCTCCCAAAATGCAACAAAAAAGTTTGCGACACTAGCACCACAAGGGGAGCCCATGGCCACCCCTTGTTTCTGGATGTAATAGTCCTCATCAAAGATGAAGTAGTTAAAAGAGAGGACTATGTCCAGTAACTCAGTCACTAAATCTATTTCTCCTTTAGGGGCATTGAAGTCACTTAAAAGTAGACCTATCCATTCAACAGCTTCTTGATGTGGTATGGACGTGTATAAATCTACAACGTCCACAGTAAGAAAGTTGTGACTATCATCATACATGATGTCATTGATGTTCTCTAAAAAGGACCAGGAGTCTTTACATAAACCCTGAATGTGTTTTAAATATTTAGACAGGATGTTGTCAATGAGTTTAGAACATGAGTAGGTAATGGACGACCTCCCATAAACAAGGGCTCTCATAGGTGGATTTGTGATGTCCTTGTGGATCTTTGGGATGCCGAACATTACTGGTGTTCTAGGAAAAGTAATATCAATGTAATTGTAAGTGTTGACATCAATTTTACCTGCTAAGTATAAGTCTC
Source organism: Protopterus annectens (assembly GCF_019279795.1). Lineage (NCBI taxonomy): Eukaryota > Metazoa > Chordata > Ceratodontiformes > Protopteridae > Protopterus > Protopterus annectens. Next base: position 575,442,926 of record NC_056726.1, read on the forward strand.
TGAAATAACCTCTGATCCTACGAGATGCTACATTTACTTCATTAATTGAAGCTAAACAATAAGCAGGTGAATTCAAGACTGTCAACATCTTCTCTTTGTACTCTGAATTGTCGAATACAACAAGACCACCTCCTTTGTCAGGTTTAATCAACCTGACCGGTGACCTACGTAGGTTGTCTAAAGCTAACACCTGTTCTTTGGTAATGTTAACTTTGCTGATGTCAGTTTTTGTTAGTGGTTGAGAAAACAAGTGCCTTAAATCTGCCTCACAAATGTTTTCAAAAAGATGAAGAACAGTGTGCAAAGGCGGATTGAAGATACTAGGTAATTTTAACTGAGAGTTACCAATCATGTCATAATCACAAAACAATAGCTTTAGGTTCAACTTGCGTACAAAACATTTTAAGTCAATAATGACTTTGGCCAAGTTGCCTTGCTGACTCGGTACGAAAGTATTCCCATAAGACAGTAATTCAACCAAATCACTGTCTAAACTGATGTCAGAGAAGTTATATATTTTAAAATCTCCTTTTTTGTTTTGTGTAATAGTGGGGCGAGACTTTACCATGTCAGTTAAAACAGGGTGGAACTCACTAATGACTACTGGTAAAACCTGTTCTTGTTCCTCTTCCCTGATGTCCCTTTGTTGCGTGCCCCTAAAAAATTATTATTTTTATAGTTGCTGTTGTTGTTAGCTTTAATTCTATTACTACGCCTCGGTCCTTGATTTGAATCCTCATTAATCTCATTACTATCTCTCTCTGTCCCTTGTTCAGATGTTATATCTTGATTTGACAAGCTAGATCTGTTGTTGGAAGGGAGACATAACCTCTGACATAAGTCTTCTAATTTGGGATATGCTAAATTATTGTTGTATGCAAGTCTGTCCCTGTCTAATTTCTTAGATTTATTGCCTTTTAATTTGATTAGAAGAGCATCAATACTTGTTAAAATGCGATTATAATCATATTTATACTTAAGGAAGTCAATGTCCATTTTAATAGATCTGTCCAAAGTGTTAATGTCACTAATAAGGATGTTAATGTGAGCTTTATAGTGTTTCACTATAAGCTCTAAGAGTTGTATTCCTTGTTGTTGAAAAAGAGTTTTAAGGTCTCCAAAAAAAGTTAGATCAGTAAGGAGACCAGAAGGAGAGAAACTATTTCGCAAACCTTTCGGAACCAGGTTCTCTGCAATACATTGTTCGAAATAAATGGTCTCCAGCTGTAACTTTTTTAACTTTAATAATTTACTGTCCAGTACCTTAAGTTTGTCTGCGATGTCCTCATTACTTGTTAATCCATTTCGCGCTGGATTGGTCAAGCTTCCTTGGTTGGAAGTAGAGGAGAACAAGAAGACATCGGTGTTACCAATCCAATCGGGCAGAGACGGCACCTCGTTTCTACTAACAAAATGAACTGTAGGTCCAACTGGTGCTGCCAAAGGATATTCACTTCTTGAATGTGTGTTAGGCAATGGAAGATTGCCTGAAACTACTGCGTTAGTGGAATTAGGCTCCTGTGTTGGTAATGCTGACGGTAAATTACCTGTAGCACCTACGATAGTAGAAAGAGGAACCTGTGTTGGCAAGCGTTGTACTTGGCCTGCCGGAATAGCACTGTTGTCACTCCTGCTACGGGTTCCGCTAACAGACAAAACCCCAGTTGAGCTTACGCCTGTTGTTAGTATTTGCAACCTCCCATTGTCAAGGGCATCCATGCGTGCATGCAATTGCTCAATCCTCTGAGACAAGGAGGCTAGTAATGAAGATATCTCCAAGTTATTGTTACTAGGTTCAATAGAGTTGGAGCCAAAAATGTTAGGGCTCCTAGGACTAAATGGACTAACAGGACTACCTGCGGCCATGTAACCGACAAACTGGTACAAAAAAATATAAAACCACTTGAAAACAGAAAGGAGCAGGTAACCTTAAGTCCAAAAGTCAAAAGTACGTTATACGTACGTTGTTATACTTTCATACTCACCAAATGTCACTCCCAAGATGTTTACTTCCTTTCTTGTGAAATATATTCCATTTATTTTTTATCTCCCCAAATCCCTCATACTTTATTTTGTTTAACTTCAAGCCAGCTTTTATAACAGATTTTCAATCCTTATTACAACCTAATTTATATACCCCTTGTTTTTGGTATTAGAACAAAATCATCTGCATATGACATACTCATTGGTAATGTAACATTTCCTTCCATCTCAAATCTTGCCTCCCTCATTTCATACATGCATGTCTGTACTACTGTATCCATTACTAATACGAATAAGCCTATACTCATTGGGCATCCATGTTTTACTCCTCTCTTAATAATTATTTATTACCAATCCATCAATTTATGATAACTTGCATATGAACTTTCATGACATTTCTTTACTACATTTATATTGCTTTCCTATGCCATATGCCTCTAAATTAAGCCATGTTGCTTCTTGGCTTACTTTATCAAATGCTTTAACTACATCACATCCAATAAATCTTACTTCTTTATTTGCTTACAGCATCATCTCTATTACTTCTTATAACCAAACACAACCTCCTCTCCAGTATCCAGCATGGTTTCAGGCCCAACCACAGCACTGCTGTTGCCCTCCTCAACTTTACCAACATAGTAAACCAATACAGAAATGAGGGTAACCTTGTTTCTTAACTTCTCCTTGGCTTTTCAAAGCATATGACACAGTGTCCTACCAAAAGCTCCTCTCTGAGCTTGCATCAATAGGTCTCACTTACTCCTCCCTCTTCTGATTTCACAGTTATTTATGCAATTGTCAGCAGGCAACTAATTGGCAACAAAACCTTTCAACATTTCAACTAATCTCTGTTGGTGTTCCCCAAGGGTCAATACTCAACCCTCTTCTATGTAATAATTTCATAAAATAACTTCATACCACTACAACACTTGCCACACTCGTACAATACACCAATGATTCAAAGATTCAGTCCTTATTGCCCTGCCCTATCCATAACAACATTACAGGAAATCACTCAAAACTTATTCACTGACACTGAAATATGGCTAAAACATTCTAACTTGCTGCTTAATGCCATAAAACGAAACATATGCTGTTTACTTCAAAACAACATCTTAACCAGAAACATACATTTCATATGCCTCAAGTAATACCACAAAAATAGAAACCATAAGCCAAATTAAACTGCTCAGAGTCATAGTAGATGACAACCTCAAATTTGATCACCACATACTTAATTTGATCAAGAAAACTCACCAAAAATGTGACTCCCTCTGTAGAGCTAAACACTACCTGACAGAGCAAGCAAAAATTCCCTTGACAACAACATATCTCATTCTTTCTCTATTATATGCTTCTCCTATTATTACAAATATCAATATTATATATAAATCTAAATAAACCTCCTGCTACTACAAAATAGCTAAATTTGCAACAAACCAACTTTATAAAACACACTACTGGCTCTCCTTATAACAAGTAAACTGGCTTCAACACCCAGACCAGTTGACATGCTTATAACTAGTCATTGTCTACAACAGACAAATGTCCAGCATTACAAAATACTCTATTGTACTATTCATCTGTTAGAGACCTTCACTCTACCAAATAACGTTTACTATTTATCAGTAAGACATTCAATGCTGCTGGAGACTTTATTTACTCTCATTATGAGTCAAAACTCTGGAATGAAATCCCCATACAGTTAAAACAGAAAACTTAAATAGTTTCAAAACTTTGCTAAAACAGCACCTGTGCCAAAGATGGCTCTATTCTTCCTGCTCACCTGGCTAGTTTTACTCAGAGTACTTTTCTCCAACTCTTACAGCCACTTTGCCTCCCAATCTTTTTGTAACTTATTGCTCCTCCTCATACTGCACTTATTTAAATTCTTACTTTTCTTTCTTTTATCATACCTCGCCACTAACTGCAGTTCTTCCTCTGTCCATTTATCTTCCTGCTCATTTCCATAATTTGTCCTTTCATATCTCCTTTATCCGTTTCTAAGCTACATTCTAACTGTCTGTTAGTAAATTATTAAGGAACTCAAAAACACCCCAGTTTGATCCTTTCCCTGTACCTATCATGCCATGTATATATTAATTGTTACTGTGTGTTATTTATCTATTTAATAATTATCCAATTTATGTTAATGTCTCTATCTTTTTTGTGTTAAAATGTTATGTTCATGTATGAAATATTTTAAATGACTTAAAAGTCATGTAAATAAGTTCATGTATAGATGTTTTTACTCTGCAATTATAAATGGGTCTATATTATGTTATCGAAAAGGCATTGCAGTGAATGCCTTTTCATCGACCCTTAAACATCAAACTGCCAGTTACGTGAATGGCCAATTCAGTGATTTTTTTTTCCTTGGGAAAAAAAATTGCTTGGCCATCATCATGAATCTGCCCCTTCCCCACTGTAGTGCAATCTCAGACTTGGTATATTTAGTTAGGGGGGTGTGGGGGGCACAGCCCCCCTCATTGGGGGGTGTGGGAGTGAAGCTTTCCACTTTGAAATATTTGTAGTGATGTTTCGTTCCTGGTCAGCTTAGTGATTTTTTTCCCTAGGAAAAAAATTGCTGAATTGGCTGTTCACATAATTGGTGGTTCGCTGTTCAGGGGTTGATGAAAAGGCATTCGCTGTAATGCCTTTTTGATAACATAATATAGACCCATTATAAATGTACATAATGTGTAACTTAAATGTGGAGCTTTTTCCCAAGGCATCCGCTGAAAATGGGTTTTGTCCAGTGGGGTTTTCCCCAGTCAACAAAGGCTAATAAATAAGTAAATAAATAAATATACTCTTTTCTCTATAATTAACATTTATTTCACTTCCCTTCCTTTTATATGTTAAAACCCCTTCCCCTGCTACTGCATCCAATATTTTCTCCATCCTTGTTTGTAATATTTTCCTAAATATTTTATACTCAGTATTCCCCAGTGTTTTGGACCTCCAATACTTTATACATTTTTCATGCTTTTTCCATTTAAATGTTATGTCTTTACATATGTCTTCATCCATTATATATTATATATTATATATTCCTGCATCCGTTCATTTAATATTAAAAAAAATCTCTTTCAGCTTTATTCATTTCCCTGTAAAACTCATGACTTATACCATCTAATCATAGTGCTGAGTCTTTCTTACTGTATTTTATCACCTTCTCTATTTCTTCTCTTTTTATATCATTTTCTAAAAAAGCCTTACTTTTTCAGTTATTTTTCCTCTTTCCGTTCTTCTTCCTATCCATTTCATCTTTTTCATACATTTTCTCTAGAAAATGTTCTACCGCCTCCATAATATCTTCTTGTTTCTATTTTATATTCCCTTTTCCATCTAAGATAACATCCATCTTTCCTTCTCTCATGTTTACATTTTCCTAAATAAGGGGAATCCCCCTTTTCTTTCCCGTCAGAAAACAATGTGCCTATGTAACATCATTTTTGCTTTTTCTCTATTCTTTTTTTTATTATTTTATATTTTTATTTGGTTTTAAAACAATAAACAAACAAATCAATTATAATTCTCTATTCTTTACAAACAGATGATTTTCTACTTCCCATATTTTCACTTCCTTTTTCTATTTCTTTCTCATAAGTCTGTATTTTTTATATTTCATCTTATTTATTTTGTAATTCTTATTATTATTCCTTCCACTTCTAAATATATTTTTGTACTTCTGTTTATTTACTATCCACTACTGTGTCCAATTTTTATAAAATTGTCTCATTTGTCATATGATCTTGCCATAACACATATTTCTTTCTTATCATTTCTTCCTCCTTTTTAATTTCTTTATCTCTTTTTTCTCCTTTATTATTTCAATCTCTTGGCCTATTCTAGCCCATACTACTCTATGAGCTGAAAACTCTGCCATCTCTACCCCTGTTCCCCTGTTATATTATTAAAGCCTTTAGGATAAATTATATAATTAATTTCAGTCTTAAAATTCCACTTTTATATGTTCATTCTCTATACTTTCCAACTTTTAAATCTTCAGATTTTATTAAATCTCTGTGTTATTTTTCCTTTTTCTTTCATCAGGTTACAGATAAAAATCTACCATCTCTACTGCATATTTACTAACAAAACTTTTTTGATGTCTTCAAATAAATGTGTTGTCTCCATTAATATATGCATAAATCACCATTAATCTTATACATGTTTATCTCATTCTTATATCACATACTACTGCCTTTCCTGGTATTACTATTGTTGCATCTTAAATTATTATTTCTTCATTTTTTATAAGAATTCCTATTTCAGAACAAATCTCATTTCCTACTGACCAATTTGGCCCTTCCCATACTGAGTGCATTATTTTCATTTTTTTTCTTCTTTATCTCATCTGCTCTCTAGTAAGAAAAAGGATCCATTTTATTTTTGCACACAATTACACCACCACCCTCTTATATCATTTCATATGCTATTTATATTTAATACTAAAATTCCTATATCATCTTTTCCCTTTTTTTGTAAGCATTTTATTTGTAAATTTTATTTAATTTTTTCTTCTCCAAAGTCTTCCGGCAACTGATTTTCCTTGCCTTGTTCTTGATATTTTTTCCTATCCTAATTTCGCCCTCTTCTTTTGGTTACTTTCTAAAACTGCAAATCAGTTGTCTTCCTATATATTAATAACATCAATTTGAACTATTATTTCTTCTATATGCACCTCTTCATTATTCACTGTTTAAACTTTCTTCGGTATCCCGCTTCCCATGCCACTTTTTCTTATAGGTTCATAGGTTGGTACTAGGGTCTATACAAGCCTAGCCATAACAATTCCCTGGCTATTTCTTCCCACACTATTTACAAGTGATTTACAAAAATCAGTGTATACCAACATTATATATTCTTCTCTGAAGGAGGTATAAGACTCCTCCTCAAAAATGGTTACATATATAGGTCTGCAATCATAGGAGTGCATACATATATGTTGATTTCACCAGATCCAAACATAGTGAAAGTTTTAAAGCACAAAGTGAACAAATCTAAGATGACTTCTCTGCTTAGTTTAGCAGAAGCATATTAAGTGGGAATGGAAACCAAACCAGAAGTAGGCAAAAATCAGGTAGCAACTGAATGTGCCAAAAAAAACAAAAGTAAGAATATAAAGAGAAGAATCAGATGAGAAGGCCAGAAATGTAGAAAAGACATAAATATAGTTGCAAGTACAGACAACTCCTGGACAAACCTCATGTTGATCAGGATTTGATGCAGGCATGGTTAAGGAGAGGTGAATTTAAACCAAAAGATGAAAGGTTAATATTGATGACCCAGGATAGTGGACTATGTACATGTTAGTTTACAGAGTTCACTGAACATGTGAGAGAAAAAGAAACATGCAGGTTCTGAAAAACAGAACTGGAAACAGTCACACCTCTTGTCGCTGGGTGTGATACACTAATGACAGAAGGCCTGTATCCTGAGAGGCATAATAATGTGGCAAGGCTTTTGCACTTGGGATTGTGCAACCATTACATTATTGAAGTAGCTGAGAAGCATTGTTAACTTGAACCACAAAGCATTATAGAGAATGATGAAGTTCATATCATGTGGGATTACCCATTACCAATAATTCAAAAAAACAGATGTGAGAAAATCAGATATAGTACATGAAAAGAAGACAAAAGTAATATTGATCATTAAAATTGCTACACCCAGTGATTAGTGTCTTTTGTACAGAAGCACAAAGTCATAAAATATTAGAAATTGCAGGCAAAAACAAAGGCAATGTGGAAGAAGGACATCCAAACCGTTCCAATAGTAGTAAGAGCAATGGGTCTCATAAAAAGGAATTTACAATCTTATTTAGATATGTTACTGATACATGTATCCCCATATTAATTGCAGAAACAGTAAATTCTGGGCACATTGTGGGTCCTGCGAAGAGCACTTTTGGCTAACATCTAGTAATTTCATGAACTTTAATCATATTTTCACTTGGTAATGGGGTGCATTCCCATCATGATATTAGAAACCCAAAAGACATGAATAAGTTAAACCTTTCTCTCTCAACATCTTCTGTAATAATGTTTTCTGCTGTTTACCTTTCCTTCAAGCTTTCCTCTTCATCTACATTTTCCTCTCCTAATATGAGAAAAACAAGCCAGAAGCATCCAAATTCCTTATATTTTCTACAAAAATACTTAAAAGATTTTCCCTACATGTCCACTCTCCCTGCATTGGCCACATCATCATAATATCAAATAATTTTCACCCCCATAGAAATAACATACTTTGGGTTGACCCCATTACCTAACAAATCCTCTTTTAACATTTTCAATTACTGTATTTAAAAATTTTGAATTTCCCACCCTTAAAATATATTGTTATCCACACTTCCCATCCCCTAGTCTATGTACTTCTTGCATCACATTGTTTTAATTTCATATACTTTAATACATAGCTAAAGAAAAAACAATCTTAATTCATGCTCATCCATATCTGAAATCCAAAATTGCACATTTCTTTTTCTTTTTTATTTATAGTCCTAAGCTCTGAAATAAATAGTCTTTCCATGGTGCTACTGCGTTTATTTTTTCAGTCTTAGTCAGCATGTTAAAGCTTTCAACTGTCACTTCACAAAACAAAAAAAAAATCAGTTGGCAAATGAAGTAATACTCTTATATATTTACTGTTAAATTCTAATGGCAAAATAATACTAGCTGCAATGTCATAACTGTTCAAACTACCATTACTTTTATTTTCTATTCATACCACTGGTCATCTTCTCTGTACCTGTTGAGAAATTGCACTATCATCTCTCAGATTCTTCTTCCATTCTTGCTTGCCTTGTTACATCTGCATAACTTTTTTCTTGTAAACCCTGTTACTGAGGTAAACCCTGAAAACTGGCTACTCCACCAGTTGAAAATACCTCCATTGTTCACCACCAGTTGTTACTTTTTTTTTGTAATAAAATCTCTTTTGCAGAAGTAAACACTGAAAATGGGTTACTCCACCAGTCTATAATACCTCCATTGTTTTCCCCTTACCAGCAGGTGTTTGTGTTTCCAATCTCTCAGGTTCTTATTCCTGTAACACTCTCTCTATCATGTCACTCCATCTAGCTTATTCTCCTCCCTTTGGATCTGCCTGGATCATCAAATTTATCAACACTTGTTTCTCTAGTCCTCCATTTTCCAGCTCTGTAACATTTATTTCATCTCCTTCTCCTTCTGTCAGTAATTTTTCTCCTGCTCCTCTCTCCAACTCTCCTGTACTCGCCTTCATCATCAGATTCCTTGAGCTGCTGTAGCAGCCCTCAAGCACCACCTGAGATCAGAGGAAGTTCCCTGATGTCCTGGTCAAATTTCCCCTAGTAGTGTAAATACCACCTTGGGACTCTGCTGAAAAGAGGCCACCAGCCTAGTAGGACTAACCTGGTCTACAAATACAAATAAAAATGTCATTTTATATTCAGTCAGTAGCTTTTTACCTAATGCATCCATCCTATAGCAAAAGTATATTAACAATTTGCTTACAGCATCACGGCTGGAGTGCATTATGTGTGTGCTGTCTGCATGTCCTCCCTGCGGTCGAGTGGCCTCCGAAAGACATGCGTGAATGGGCATGCCTTCACTGAAGGTTGGGCGTCGGGCTGGCAACTCGGCACCATAAAAAATCTACTGCCAATAATTAGTGGACCGGAGTTCCGCTGTGGCGACCCTTAACTGGGAAATGCAGAAAAGACAAACAACAACAACCAAGTACTTCAAATGAATCTGCAGAAAAAATAGTGCACACTGCACCACTGTCTAGCTTAAGCTTGGTCTTATACCCATCTATTTTTTGCACTTTTTTTCCAACAATCTGACTTGCGTTCATGTCAGATTTCTTCCAAGGTATTTTCAGATCTTATTGTATCATCTCTTTTTCTTCAACAGCACCCTATGGATTTATGCGCTGCTACAACTCTTTTTTAACAGACTGTAAATTGTTTTTAAACAAACCTGTTTCTTCTTTTCTAAAATTTAAAAAATATACTTTTTTAAGCAAAACTTATACAACATATTTTAAAAGTAGGACAAATCCTCCTATCATGCTTATAACAAGAACAGAACACAAAACAAAGGGCAGGATTCACGAAGGCTTGCATGGAGTGTAAGAGACGTGCAACACTCCATGCAAGCCTCGCGATCCAGGAACAGCCCTAAACTCCGTGTAAGAGACCAGCTAAAACGTCTCTTACACGGACTGGGCATGGACATGCTAAATACCTCACTTGCAGCCAAAAGGTATGCAAATGAGATATATTAGCGATCCACAAAGCAGAAACCAGTCTGTGTAAGAGATGTTTTATCTGCAGAAATGTACTCAGTTGACAACTGAGTATGTTTCTGCAAATTCCACAACGGAGTCATGTCAGCTCCAAAAAAGGGTGCATATGACTCAGGCAGCATGCCAATGGCCAAATATGTGGCCATTGGCAATATAACCCGATGCCAAAATATTAAAAATATAATTTTTTTTTCGGCTATCGCCGATGTTTAAACCCAGCGCAGCCTCGCGCAAACGGGCTGCGCTGTATAAAATCATAAAAAAGAAGGTTATAAACCCACAAATGTGGGTTTCATGCAATACATGAAATGACAATGCAGGGACCAGCAGACCAAAAACAACATGGCCACCGTGTAGTGGTTGCTAAGGGGGGAAGCTGAGTCTAAGACATGTAACTAAGCATTAGTAGGCAATCTCATGTAAATGAGGGTTAGGATACTGAATCTCACAGTCACATAGCAAATGAGCACAGTCTGAGTAGTGTAAGAGATACATAAGGGGGAGGAATAGAGTAGGAGATAGGTGACATCACAGGGGGGAATGGTAGAAAGAAATGCAGCTCATTGGAGGTCAGTGTAACATGACAGTTGACAGACACAGATCATGGAAAGAGGTGTGCCACTAGATAAGTCATGGAAAGTCAAGAAATGGAAGGTGTACACTGTTACTTACACCAAAGTTTCTTGCTGGGCGTGCATGCGCACGTGTGCGCACCATGAAGCGTGAGTAGGGCAGTGTGCACGTGTGTAAGGCAGACTGAGCATGTGGGAGCGTGTTGGGAGATGTTTAACACTGTTTGCGCTGGTGTGCGCGTGTGTAGGGCAGGCTGAGTATGTTGGAGGCTGTTGGCAGACGTGTAACAGTGTTTGAGCGGGTGTACGCACGTTTTAACCCAAATAAGTAGATTCTGAACCATGTAAGCATGTGTGCATGCATGTAAACCACTGTGAGCGTGTTTCTGATGGTATGCACGTTGCTCCCCCCTGAGGAAACAGAGAGGAAAAAGGAAGCAACAGAATTAATAGGAAGCTAGCAGGGATAACTGCTGAAGCTAGCAGGTGAAAACAATTAGAAGCAGGCAATTACACAGGCAGAATAGTAGCCCAGCCCAGCACTTAAAACTCTGCAAACAGTAGTGCAGGATGTTTCTCTTAAGAGACACTGCAAGACAGGAGTAAGCTAATAGAAGTGAAAATTGAAAAAGCTTAACTCAGAGCAGAAATGTTAGGGGCTGCCATAGCTGTCATAATGAGACATAGGCGACTTGTTGAGGGTGGTGACAATGCAGATGGTGCCAGACAACCCACAGTGAGGAGACGGAGAAGAGTGTACAGGCCCAGGGTCACCTACCACGGGTTACATGAGCTGGAGATAGTAGAGTGCTATAGAGTGGACAGAGAGCTCCTGCAGCAAATTGTTGAGCTGTGCAGGCCACGCCTCACACACAGAACCAACAGAGGGGAACCCATCCCAGTGGAAACCAAGGTATGTGTTGGCCTAAGAATACTGGCAACAGGTACCTTCCAGAGACCAACTGGTGATATGATGGGGATATCACAGGCATCAGCCTCCAGGGTACGGCACCAGTTCCTGGATGCCATGTCAGCACATGTTGGTGATCATGTATATTTCCCCAATGCCCATGAGGTATTGGCCAGCAATATGCATCTCTTCCAGCAAATAGCAGAATACCCTGAGGTAGTGGGTGCAATAGACTGCACGCACATATGCATCAAAGCACCAGCCGGTGAGCGGGGTAGGGCCTACATTAACTGCAAGGGCTTCCCCTCCATCAACTGCCAGGTCGGGTGTGATGCCCAGGGCATAATAATGAATGTGTGTGCTGGCTGCCCTGGGAGTTACCAGGATTCCCACATCTGGCATTTGACGCAGCTGTACCAGACATTTGCCAATGGGGACATCCCACACGGACACCTAGTGGGGGATGCAGGTTATGCACTGGAGCCATGGCTGATGACACCCATCAGAAATGCACACACACCTGAACAGGAACGTCATAATGAGGCACATGCACAAACACGTAATGTAATAGAGCGTGTGTTTGGGCTGCTCAAGTCACGGTTCTGGTGTCTGGACACATCTGGTGGATCCTTGCAGTACACACCAACTACATGTACCCAAATTGTCATGGTATGTGCTATGCTACATAATATGATCTTGCAAAAACAGCTGCAGCAGGACCAGCATAGGGCCGGGCCAAACAGCCCCCCACCATTGCCAAGGCCATCACAGGTAGAGTGTGACTCGGAGGAGGAACAACCTGAGCTTGCCCCAGTAGGCAGAAGGAGGCGTGCCCAGTATGCCCTGGCCTTGGCAAAGAGGCAACGCATAGCACATACACTGGCTCAGTAGGAACCCTGGGAATGATACCCCCTCTGACTCACTCAGATAATAACATGGATGCCTAAAATGACATTACCTGCTCACAAACATGTACAGGGAAGTGTAATATGCGCATCTGACAGAGGTAGCCCTGCAGCACCACCTGAGGCATGAATACCATGTGTTAAGTAATGTAACACCATGTATTATATGCACACATGAGCACCCTGACTAACACCTACCCTCACCAAGCATGAAGCCACAAAATGACGATGGGATGATCAAGTGCAATAACTGACTGAAGTAATGCAGTTAGTCAAAGGGGAGCCAATGTGTTTCAGGCTAGGAAGACATGTGGAGCATGACATGATGCACCACCTGCTAGGGGTGGCGTGCACCTATCATGCCATGCCCCATGGATACTGGCAAAGGCTGTCAGTACCCACAGCATGCCATGAATAGGTAAGTCTCAAAACACAAACCCACCTTCATAGGTTCTACAAGGGATAGGAACCTAGATGTAATGCTACCCAATGACAGATGCCTAAACAGCAAGATGTGTGCAGTGTAAATGCACACAGTATGGAGAATGTAGATACCAGTCCTGTAATAGAGAACTGGGTCAAGGCTCACATCAGCACCCTAACACTACCAGGTCACACCTCATACTGTTCTGTACAGCCGCAAAACATGGAACAAGCTACAAAAGGAGGGTGACTAGCAAGAAATGGCAAGGATAACCACACCCCCATGTTGGTACCACAACAAGAAGCAGCATGGATTAGCCATGGTCAAATACCAATGGCTAAAACCACCTCCCAGTATATAGCCTGCTGCAGACTACTGTCCTAATACCAGGAACTGCACCTGGCCTATGTCGGAATACATGAATATATCAAGCCCCCCAAACAACATTATATTGCTTGACTGAAAATACCCAGACATACACCGGTAGCATTATACTAGCACCAGCACAGTAGGAGAAAATTTCCCAGAATCCATAAACCAAAATGCCCAGGAACAATGTACCACTCCCACAAGAGGGGTAAGCATACTGGATGTGATAATCAGCAACATGTGTACTGGATGGCAAGATGAGAAGTGTACCCCTCACTAGTAAGACCAGACCATAGAGTAATCACACTGGATATACACAGCCTGTCCCCAGTCCCTGGCCAGAATACCACAGTGAAAAACATGTGTAAAGCATAGGTTGCAGCCCTCAAAACCGATGTTGAATCCACAAAAGGCCCTGTGCAAGTGCAGAATATGGGACACACCACAGAACATGTTATACAGGCATTCCATGAACACAGCCAGGAATGCTTGGAGTATGCAATCACAAATAACAACAACAACACACAATGCCATACACACAGGCATCTGGCATGCTGGACTCCAGCCATTACCAAACCATGCAAGAGAATGAGGAAGCTACCACATGATAGAGCAAACATAAAAAGGGAAGTAATCACTGACCAGTAGTATGGCAATAACATATGTCCACACATACAATCCACTAAGTCCACCCACAACAAGTAGAATCTGTGAATCCAGAGGCAATGTGACACCAGTCCCAAGTACACAGACAACCACAACACCCCCCAATAAATACAAATATATATGATAGATGCATCCATGTATCCAAACCAGAGGTTGAGCTCCACCAACTCAGTACTGTCAAAACTAGTCAGGAGGAGAAGGTAACCACATACACCACAAACCCAGTCCCACATAGACCTACCACAACTGTAAACCAAACACATAAACACAGACAAATATTCCCGGAGGCCTTAATTACAAACACACCACACCAACAGAAGCCTCCAAAGCAGATCACAAGCAACCACAACCTTCAAACATAGCACATGCAATGAATAGTACGCAAAGCTGGTGTGCCAAACAGTCACAGGCCAGAAGGAGAAACAACATGCCTGATACAGTCGTAATAGGTGTCTGTATAGGCAGACACACTGCTGTCCCACTCACCAGACTGAACAAGGGAAAGGGTAGAGTAAGCTGCCTGTAGGCTGCCACAAAATGCCACATAACACAAGTACGCAGGTCACCCCAAAGCAAGCAGAAATATGATGCACTCAATGTCCATGCTGGTGTGAATTACCTGAGATGTACCTCCCTGGTCAACATGAAAAGAGACATGGATGGTCCCTCTGAGTATGTACCCCAGGCCGGTATGACACTGGCTGTGTGCAGCATCCAACCCTCACCAAGAATGATGCCACAGTACAAACACAGAATGCTCATGTTTAACAGCTGGCACAGTTACAGCTGTCAGTCCTAGAGGGTCTAATGTCTGTCTGCTTGAGATGTCAAGCATGACAAGCCATGCTGCTGTTCCAGTGATGGCTTGCACCTGTTACCCGTGTGCATCTGGATACTGGATCAGGCCTTTGCCACCTCCATAGAGCCGTATGTAGGCAAGGCCAAAAAGACTACCCACCACCCTAGAAAACATAAGTGGTAGGAAACATAAGGGTAATGCTGACCAATGCCAGATGTGTAAACTGCAATATGCATGCCCCTGAGGCACTTCCCATTATGGAGACCATCGATGTCTGTGCAGTGACAGAAGCCTGCTGCAAGCCTAGTGATAGCACACCAGCACTACTAGGTTATACCACATATCATGTGTTATGGCCCCAACACCTGCACCAAAACATCAAAGGAGGGGGAGTATCCATATGCAGCACAGACACCCATATGGCCAGGTAACTGACAATGCACAAAGCAGCGGAGACCACCCATGTGCACATAACTGTAGTCAAAACTGCTGTACAGTCTGTAGCATGCATCAGACCACACTCACACACACAAGAACTCCACCCAGACATCCTGAAGACACTGGACAGTATGAATGTCCCACCAAATACCAGACAAGGTACACACAAATTACCACATAGGTGTCAAACCATTATGTATGCAAGGAGTAATCAGGGACCTAGGGACACAGGTCGACATTAATCTGTCATGTGACACTCACAATGCCAATGTGGCTATGAAGATTATCGATATTGGACACCGTATCATGAAAGGATTCACATCAACATCAACAGGGGTCACTGTGCTGCTGTACTGTTCCCTTATCAGACCCATAATCTAGTACAATGACTCATATGGGATGTACCGTACATGACACCTGCAGCAGTTCGGAAGACCTCATAGTTACCCCACCAACAGGATAAAGGGTGTGAAATATATGTCATATGCTGCCTGGCTGTAGACACCCCAGCTGACTGCAGTAACAGACTGCCTACACAGAGGCATTGTATGTCCGTTGTACAAGGCCATGTCCAACACAGGAGTAATGGACATGCTCCACCACAGGAAATCAAAGCCATTGGAGCTGTTAGAGTCACAGATGTCGGCCTCAACACATAATGAAATAAGATGTGCTCAAGGAACAGATACATAACCCAGAGGCTCCCCACACCCAGAAACAGGATCCCAATCCATGGTAGGCAGAGCCCCTCACTGACACCCCTCAACAGGAATATTGCCAAGTGGATGGATGACCGTACAAGTATACTGGGGGTCCTCACTGTGTCACGACCAGACAGAGGCACAGTGAAGAACTTCATAAATGGCCATAATTGAACATAGCAAGGGGTGGCGAAAGAGACACACACTCTGGCTAGGCTTACTAATGGCCTAGGGTGTATAGCCTAGTAAGAACCCATGAACCTATGAAGATACAAAATGTACAGGACACTAAGAATAATCACAAGGGTTACCCAACTGATGGTAGGAACCATGCTGGCCATCCACAGATATGCTCCGAATCACACAGATATTACAAACAACATACCAAACACACACACACATATTGCTAACATACAACCTGTCAGGTGCAGTGCAAACACCCCCCCCCCCAGAGTGCAAAATACCTATCCCAGCAGACTGATGGTCCCCTGACATTGCAGATGCTGAGGTAACAGCCATCATCTGCAAAGCAGAACACACAGCAGCAAAGGTATGTGATGGTGTCCTGTGCTGAGGCCAACATGGACTCCAAGAATAATGGAATGCCAAATCACACTACTGCCCAATGTCAGCCTTACCACAGGATATGTACCCAAAGAGCAGTGTACAACAACAGTGGTCCATCACAACAAAGGTGTTGCCTGAATGGATACTCCAAACTACCACCCCAGGATCCTGACAAGCTTGTTCTGCACAGCTATGGAAAGGATCAGTATGTACCGCAGACAGAAGGCTATTGTGGACCTACTGATACTGGACCCTACACAGTGTGGCTGTCATAACTTCAGAACCTGCCCCTAAACATGTCTGACCCATTTGAAGCAGTCATTAAGGTCATTGATGAAGGCAATGTGGTCCACACAGTGTAGCTGGACCGTGCACATGCTTCTAGACAATACCATACGAGTTCAGTATGGATATGTTCACCAGCTTAAATATATACCCCTATGTCAGTAGAGGGGTTGCAAACCAGACCAAGGACAGAACTGACATGGTCAGACATGCCGCATTCATGTCAGACTACAAAGCAGATATGAGTGGCATCCCGCAAGGCTTGGTCTTGGCCCCCCCACCCCCGTTCTGTATATATGTCCCATAGGTATAGGCCAACATGGAAGGACTGTGACTGAACATGTATGCAGAGGAGTACAAACAGCCCACCATATCCGACCCCCAGCTGACACAAGCAACCCACAAAAGGACCACCTACAAACAGACAACTGTAGCCATAGCCATGTCAGCAAGCTAATTGCAGAACTGTGTATAGACAACCACCGTGGATATACAGTAAGTGCCCACAAATTACCACACAGGTGTTAACCCATGAGGTACCTAACATGTAATGTGAGACCTGGGTACAAAAGGTGATAGATATCCTGCACTGGACAAACATGTGGCTGTAGTGTTCACAGAAACATATACTATATACCCACCCAAACATGAAGGTTGGCAGATGTAGATAAGGGGAACTCACTGTGGCTCTGCAGTCATCCTCCATCAGCATCACAAGTGACTACAATAGCCCCTGTGGGATATACCGCAGCAGACACTCCATCAACCGTAAAGCCCACAACAGTACCTCACCAGGAGTTGCAAAGAGCATGAACAGATGCCATGTGTTGCCTGAGTAAACAAACTGCAGCCCCACACACCGCCATACTTCCCAGCTACAGGAAAGCTGTGCCTGATGTATGAAGCCATGTCCAACCTGGAATGAATGAACATGTTGCCCCTTGTACAATCTGAATGGCAGTGAGCTATGCACATGAGAGACCTGAACCCCAGCGCTGACATACATAGGACAAGCTGTACAGAATGATCCATAACACAGAAGGCACCCCCACTCTTCAGTAAACTCCTGGTACAGGTCAGCCAGAGAGTCACATATCGACACCCCTCAAGAGGAATCCTGATGAGTGGATGGGAGATGGCAGGCTAACCCTGGGTATCACTGTTATGTCAGAGGTAGACGGAGGCACAGTATAATAACCATGACATATGTCATGGCAAACTCCAGTTACAATGTGTGTCGAAGGACAAACACACCCTGTGACTAGCATCAGAAATGGCCTAGGGAACATTGCTAGTGTTTGCCAATGTCCACCCATGTTGTGGAATACACTAGCAATGTTGGACGAGCCTGGTGTAGGTAGTCCATATCTGAACATATTGCAACATGGTCATATGTGCACAACTGGCCCTTACACAGTCTGTTGTGCTCACTATGAAGATGTCAAGCAGTCATAGGACTAAAGCCCAGGATACTGTCCACCACAGTGAAAGTACTGAACCAGTACAGTATACGGTACTACAGTGTTAGGTCATTATGAAAGTATGTTGAGAACTGTCTGCAAAGTATCCCATGCAATCCCTGCAGGCACAGTATAATCCCTGTTGTGGCAGACACGAAGCAGTTGGCCAGTTAGTACACAACATGACACCCAACACACAACCATAAACATGAGATATTGTTGAAGTTCACATACACCCAAATATGTGGTGGACTTCAGAGTGCAAAATATGGAAAGCTCACAGTGGGCATGCTCGCACACTTTGATAAATGAGGCATATGTCAGACAACATGCCATGGAAAGGCTGAACTGGGCATGCTCACACACTTAGGCCATATCTCCGTTTAGCAGTTGGCCACACATATCTGGTATTTGTACGTGTCAGTCCAGGAACCAACCACAACACAGCAATCAGCCCAGTGCACACAGTAAATGACTACAGAGACATAAGTGATATAGTGGATTGCCGTCATATGCAAACATCTTCCACAGATACACAAGTTGGTCATAGGAACAGGGAATGCTATGGCAATAAAGACCTGCAAACAGTAGAACAGCACAACAAATATTGTGCATCCGACAATTGAACATATGTGTGTAGAGGTCAATACTAGGCTTGTTGCCCTAGGGAATGACAGCTCAGCCAGAGTGTGCTTGGCATCTGCATCCCCAGGACAGTAGGCTACTGTGCCACTGTAAAGTAGGTCACAGAAGGCAACATGTGAGGCTAGTGAGCTGTGCCTCTGTCAAGCAGGGGCACCATGGAGGTCCCAGGGATTGAATGTGCTAAGCCACAGCCATGTTGTTGGTGTGTGCTGTGAGAGGGCTGCTGAGGATCTCTGACAGTAGGTGTCCATCAATAACAGACTGAGGGGAGCCCTATCCGCATTCTCTGGACAATTCCACTGTCAACACTGTGTTGTAATGAGTATGTGTGAATGAAGTGCTGTGCCGGGAACTGTTCACAGATGTCCTCCCTCTGTGAGCTACAGCTCTGCAATGTATTAGGTCACTCTGTCTGTTGTACGGCGCATATATGGCTGGTGTACAGCTGACAGGTGTCTTGTTGTGGAGCAGTCATGGGTATATGTGGGATAGCATGACCAATGCAAACCGTACACATGCTCATAGAATGCAATTGTCAAGGATTATGCTGAGTGGCCAGTATAGTCCCCCAGCATGGGTCCTCTGAAGTCGTCCACCCCAGTCTACACAAGTGTAGAGTCTGCTTGTGCTAAATACAGTTTGTGTGCAGTGACAACCTTGCCTGGGGTGGAGATGGGATATGGATGTCCAGGAAAGGTGGGTATGGTCAGATATCAACAATGGTGGTCTACCTCTGGTGTGGAACAGTGAGTACCCATGTTGCAGATGGACAGGTGCAATATGTATTCCCCCATGTGGCTGTGGTGTGTGGTTCTGCCATAGCACATGGACCCACAAATTGTAGTGGCTGAAGGGTAAAGTGGTAGAGGCCTGAGTAGTTCTCACACACAATATGCCTGTAACTGATGTTAACAACTGGAATGGTGTATGTGAACACCTGCATATCCTGGCACTGTTCCCAGGGAAGCTAAGTGTGTGTCCTGGATGTGGGTGTGGTGTTCTGGACTGGTTGTGTTGTGTGTTACAGATCCTGTGGTCCCAAAGCATGGTATAGAACATAACCTGCCAGTGCGATGTGCATATCTGACCCTGACGTAGGTGGCTACAAATGCATATATATGCTATCCCCCACCTGACAGGTAGTACTACATGTACATACCTCTGTAGAAATAAAGATGTCAGCACCCTATAAATACTACAGGTGCAGAACAGATGCCCAGTAATTCGGATAGTGTGCTCTGCTAATGCGTCTCTCTCAAGTGTCATAATATAGGTAGGTAGGGGTTTGAATCTTGTAAATGCTCAGTGTGTATGAGAGGGTAATGTCCCTTTTGGCAACTGGGAAAACACACTACAGGATGCACATTCCCCTTTCTAAACACTGATGATGTCAGCACCCTATAAGTACAGCAGGAGAAGGGAAACTTCGCAGTAATGTGAATATCGCGCTCCACTAATGCGTCGTCTCAAGTGTCATAACATAGTTAGGTAGGGGTTTGAATCCTGCACATGCTCAGTGTGTGTGTGGAGGGGGTTAGTGTGTGTTCAAGACTGTTTGAAAGAAGTATCCCTTTTGCCAACTAGGAGAATACACTACAGGATGCACATTCCCCTTTCTAAACACTGATGATGTAAGCACCCTATAAGTACAGCAGGAGAAGGGAAACCTCCCAGTAATGGAAACAGCACGCTCTGTTAATTCGTCTGTCTCGAGTGTCATAATATAGTTAGGTAGGGGTTTGAATCCTTTACATGCTCAGTGTGTGTGGAGGGGGTTCGTGTGTGTTCAAGACTCTTTGAAAGAAGTATCCCTTTTGCCAACTAGGAGAATACACTACAGGATGCACATTCCCCTTTCTAAACACAGATGATGTCAGCACCCTATAAGTACAGCAGGAGAAGGGAAGCCTCCCAGTAATGCGAATAGCGCACTTTGCTAATACATCTTTCTCAAGTGGCATAGCATAGTTACGTAGTGGTTTGAATCCTACAAATGGCCCGTGCGTGTGTTTGGATGAGGGGGGTTAGTGTGTGTGCAATTTTGTGTGAGGGAAATGTCCCTTTTGGCAACTGAGAGAACACACTACAGGATGCACATTCCCCTTTCTAAACACAGATGATGTCAGCACCCTATAAGTACAGCAGGAGAAGGGAAGCCTCCCAGTAATGCGAATAGCGCAGTCTGCTAATGCGTCTGACTCAAGTGTCATAACATAGTTAGGTAGTGGTGTGAATCCTGCAAATGGCCCGTGCGTGTGTTTGGATGAGGGGGGTTAGTGTGTGTGCAATTTTGTGTGAGGGAAATGTCCCTTTTGGCAACTGGGAGAACACACTACAGGATGCACATTCCCCTTTCTAAACACAGATGATGTCAGCACCCTATAAGTACAGCAGGAGAAGGGAAACCTCTCAGTAATGCGAATAGCGCAGTCCGCTAATGCGTCCGCCTCGAGTGTTATAATATAGTTAGGTAATGGTTTGAATCCTGCAAATGGCATGTGTGTTTGGATGAGGGGGGTTAGTGTGTGTGCAATTTTGTGTGAGGGAAATGTGCCTTTTGGCGACTGGGAGAACACACTACAGGATGCACATTCCCCTTTCTAAACACAAATGATGTCAGCAACCTATAAGTAAAGCAGGAGAAGGGAAGCCTCCTAGTAATGCGAATAGCGCGCTCTGCTAATGAGTGCGTCTTGAGTGTCATAACATAGTTAGGTAGTGGTTTGAATCCTGCAAATAGCAAGTGTGTGTGTTTTGATGAGAGGGGTTAGTGTGTGTGCAATTTTGTGTGAGGGAAATGTCCCTTTTGGCAACTGGGAGAACACACTACAGGATGCACATTCCCCTTTCTAAACACAGATGATGTCAGCACCCTATAAGTACAGCAGGAGAAGGGAAGCCTCCCAGTAATGCGACTAGCACAGTCCGCTAATGCGTGCAACTCGAGTGTCATAACATAGTTAGGTAGTGGTTTGAATCCTGCAAATGGTACATGTGTGTGTTTAGATGAGGGGGGTTAGTGTGTGTGTGAGGGAAATGTGCCTTTTGGCAACTGGGAGAACACACTACAGGATGCACATTCTCCTTTCTA
Organism: Protopterus annectens; assembly: GCF_019279795.1. Classification (NCBI taxonomy): domain Eukaryota; kingdom Metazoa; phylum Chordata; order Ceratodontiformes; family Protopteridae; genus Protopterus; species Protopterus annectens. The sequence continues at coordinate 575,465,042 of NC_056726.1, forward strand.
AACACTGATGATGTCAGCACCCTATAAGTACAGCAGGAGAAAGGAAGCCTCCCAGTAATGTGAATAGTGCACTCCGCTAATGCGTCTCTCCCAAGTGTCATAATATGGTTAGGTAGGAGTTTGAAACCTGTAAATGGCATGTGTGTGTGTTTGGATGTGGGGACTCTGTGTGCGTGCAATTCTGCATAAAAAACATGTGCTTTTCTGAAATCAGGGGATCACACTACAATGATACACATTACCCTTTCAAAATACTGATGTTGTCAGCACCCTATAAGTGCAGCCAAAGAAGAGGAGCTATCTAGTAATCCAAATAGTGCGCTTTGCTAATGCATCTCTCTCACGTGTCATGACCTAATTAGGTAGGGGAATGAATCCTGCAAATGGTAAGTGTGTGGGGGTTTAGTTGGGTGTGTGTAAATGCAAGTGTGAGAGAACAGATCCTTTTGGCAAATACTACAATACACCAGATGCTGCATATTCCCCCAGTAAACACATGGGATGTCACCACACTATCAGCACAGCCAAACAGGGCTAGTTGGCTAGTAATGCCAATAGTGCGCTCTGCTACTGTGTCTATTACCATTGTCAGAGTACAGATAGGTACGTTTTGGTAACCCACAACTGCCATGTGTGGTTGTGTCACAGTATGACCTTGTGTGGGTCTTTGTACATAACAATGCATGCCATTGCCTAAACCAGCAATGGCATTGCACACATGATGTATGTGTGTGACACATACACATAAATACCTGTGACCTGCAGTAGTTACCATGTCTGACACATGCCTCGAGTGGATAAATGGTATTTGCAATGTATACCAATATGACTGTGTCTTACTGTGCAGGGTCCGCACGCGGTATGTGTCTATACAGTGTGGGTGTCTATGGTAAAATACCTACAGCAGGGGATACACATCTGGTCTGGGCCATATAGTGTACATGTAGTCGATGTACAGGTGCTGTATGTTCCTACCTGTTGTGGTAGTGGTAACATGTCATTCCACTGCAATTCAGTGACCACATGCTGTGAACTCTTCAACTAATATGTTGTAGCTACAGTAATGCTCACACACAATGTTTGGCTGGATGCAGTCCAGCCATATAAACACAGTTCTTGAGACTGTCATATTGCCAGTGTTGTTATGGAGTATAGGTGGTCTTCCTGTGTATGGGAGGGTTGTGTGTGCCAGGCTATGAACCAGATGCCAGTCCGACACACTGTTAGCTGCACATGATTAGGCCCTGATGCTTTGTGCTGTGCCAACAACCTGGAGGTGTGTGTATCTGTGGTACCTTGGGATACCACTCCCCTGTCCATGTGTGTTACATGTGTAGGGGATGACAGGCATGGTATGGGGCATAACCTGTCAGTGATGGGTAACACCTGTGAGCCATGAATCAGGAATCTGGTACTGCACAGACATTGCAGTTTACCTTGCTGAGGACAGTGTCCGGTGCATGCATCTTCCGGTGTACTCTGCTGTTGTTGTGTAGCAGCACTGTTAGTGTCCTAACCTGTGTGATACCCACGGAGGTGGCTATGTAAACCGTGTCCTGCAGCATAAGGCAGTATGTGTGTACCAAGGAGCTTTGCCATTATACATCGGGCCATGGGTGTCACGTGCAAGATGACCCTTGCACATCATTGTGGCTTCCCTAGCATGTAAGCACACATTGACAGCCAGCGGATACCCTATGAATGACATTGGTGACTGAGCATAATGTAGACATACAACACCCTTCCCACATATAGTGGTAGCATACCTGGTGAGGGTATGTTGGCAACCAAGATCAGGCTCATACTGGCCTGTGCCACATGCTGAGAGATCCATTCTATGTTCCCTATCATGTAGTCCAGTGAGGTATGTCTCAGGTCAGCCATACTGGCATGGTCAATGAGTGAGTCATATGTGTCCATGCCTCTGACTGACCTGTATGCATGTGTTCTGTGGTGGACCATAGTGCCTCTGAGGCATATCACTGTGACCTTCACCAGATACAGCCTGTTGAGCGGGACCCCAGTGCAGCACCCAAGACAGGTACCTGACACGTCTGTAGCAGGTGTGTTGTGTAGCCCTACAGGCTGTGAGTGTGTGGCACAGGGGATGTGTGTGCCATGTGTGGCATGTGCTCTGTTCCGACGGAACATATGCCTGTGTGCCAGCTGCGGAGGTGTGTGATGCTCAGGCAGGATGCTATTCTGAGTTCCCACGTATGCCCCAGTGTGTTCAGCATGCTGTCAGTGCGTGTCAATGTCTGACTTGTATTGTAGTCACTGTAATATATTTTATTTATTTATTTTTTTATTTATTTATCCTACATTTGTTGACCGGGATAGTCCGACTGGATACATGTCCATTTCCAGGGGAGGCCCAGGGAGAAAAGCTACAAGGGTAAGCAGATACAGCATTACATAATACCAGCATTACATATTACAAACAGATTATTTACAGAGATTACATAAGTAAGCAAGTTAAACATGTTCCACAGGTTAAAGTTAGTCCTGAGCACAAGTCAGGATTAAATTAAATTACACAGTAAACTGGTTAACAGATTTTACACATTCGAGTTAGCCAGGCTTGATACATTGACATAGCCAGTTAAGTGACAAATGTTGTTTGAGTCTAGTGTTAAATTGACCTAAGGTGGAAAGTAAGGTAATATCAGCTGGAAGTGAGTTCCAGGATCTACTTACAGAGTTTGCAAAGAGAGAATCACCGGCTGCGTTATTAAATTTGCTAGTCTGAATTAGTAGTTTGTTAGAGGATCGAAGTGGTCTAGGATTGTTATAGGGGGTGATAATATTTGAAGTGCAGGAGTATTGTCCGGATTATAGAGGATTTTATAGGCCATAATCAGTTGGTCATACTGTATTAGGCTGGGTAGTTCAAGCCAACCAAGCTTATTTAGATTGATGCAATGATGTGTCCTAAAAGGCAGCCCAGTGGCAAACCTGGCAATGTGGTTGTAGCAAATTGAGCGTTTGCTAAGGACAGTCTTGTTCATATTCGAGACTAGAGGGGATGCATACAGAAGGGTTGAAAGAAGGTGTGAGCGAGCTATGGCACTTTTAGCTGGAGGGGTTAGGAAGGCTTTTATTCTGTAGAGTGACCCTAGTTTTTTATTGATGGCTTTGATAATTTGGTTAACATGTAGGTCACATTTGAGATTATTGTCTATGATGACACCTAATAGTTTAGTAGATGGGTCAGGGGAGATTATTGTGCCATCAGTTGATGTTATGGTAAAGGTGAAAGCGGTAGACCTACGTGTTGGTGAAATAACAGCAGTTTAGTTTATTTGGGATTTAGGATCAGACGAGGTTCAGAAAATCAGTTTTCTATTGTATTAAAGGTGGTCTGGGTAGCTGACCATAACTCTACTGGAGATGTGGCTGAGCAGATCAGAGTAGAGTCTTCAGCATATTGGATACAGCTGACTTTCGGGATGACAGTATAAAGGTCATTAATGAAGATGGAGAACAGCAAGGGCCCTAGTATAGAGCCTTGTGGTACTCTGAGGGTGTTAGGTAGAAGGTTAGAGAGTTTGTTCTGCCGAAGTCCAGCCTGCTGTTGACCATGCAGGTAGGATTGAAACCATTGGAAGGCTCCAGTATCTAGATAGAATGTTTGCAGGGTGTGGATTACAAGTTGGTGATCAACCATATCGTATGCCTTGGAAAGATCCATAAAGAGGGATGAGGATATATAATTAGTGTTGCAAGTATGGTTTATGGTGTTAGTAAAGGCTAGGAGGCCTGAAGTAGTGCTGTGATGAGGACGGAAGCCATGCTGAGTGTCTGCCATAAGGCGATTTTGGATTAGGTGGTGCATGAATTGTCTATGAATAAAGTTTCCATAATCTTTGCAAGTGGAGAGAGTATAGCTATTGGCCTATAATTGGAGAATTCAGTAGAGCTGCCTCCTTTGTGAAGTGGGATTACATAGGATATTTTCCAGATGGTGGGAAATTTAGATTCTACCATGGTTCGGTTGATTAGTTTTGAGATGGGGTAAGCAATAGCATCAGCTGATTTTTGTAGGTACTCAGCAGGGAGTTGATCAGCAGAAAGTGTAGTGGGTTTCACTTTTTCAATCAAGGTACGGAGAAGTGAAGTGGCGACTGGTTGGCAGCTGAACGCAAGTAGGTTTCTAGGGGTGCTACTTTCAGGACCAGGGGAACTAGGAGGTAGATGGCTAGCTAGGGCTTGAAATGTCTCAGTAAAGAATAACATCTTCAGGGGTTTTATCAATAGTAGCAGCAGGGATTGGGGTTGAAGTTTCTCCAGGATGTAGTATATATGACATGCCACCTGACAGGGTATGGCATTACTGGGTTCAGAGAGCTCAGTCCCCAGATTGGCTGTGTGGTGGCATCAGGGTGGGGCAATGTTGGTGCAGTGTGTGCGTGTATGTGGTCACCCTAGGTGTTAACATTTCACATGTGTGTATGCATGCACACAGTTCCACCTCATGGCTGCCATATACAGGAGTTTGTGGACAGCCACAGACTGCACCTGGCAGGTCATACAGATCAGTGTCTGTGGGCACGGATACGGTACCTGTGCCTGGCAGGGGTGCTACGGACCGTATCCAGTACTAAGCCAGACTGGGTATTGTCATCAGAAGCGGGAGTGTGTTGACTGGACACAGGTCCCTGTTGGGACTGTCCAGAGCCACGTGCACGTGGTCTCCTGGGGCGTTCTGATGACAGCACAGACCCAGCATTGCTGGGGCTGCTGCTGGCACTATGGGGGCGTGTGCGAGCCTGTTGTCATCCGCGCTGACTGCCAGCTGCTACTGTTGCCGGCATACGGCCACGTCGATGCTGCAAATGCCCACCATTGCCCTGGCTCATGGACATTTGGTTGTGGAACTACTGTAATATGTCCCCACAACATCTGTCTATGACATTGGTGAAATTACGAATAGCATCCGCAATGTCACGCATAACTGTCTGTCATGGCTATGCGACATGCTCTCAGCTCCCTCAGATCCTGTCTGGTGTACCTTTCCATATGCGACTGTGCCTGCATGACAGTCCAAAACATAGCTAAGGTTGACAGACCTCTTTGGGCACGTCGACAAGAGGCAGTACACCCACGGATGCTCCCACGAGAACCCATGGGCAACTGTCTGTGTGGTACCATCGGAGGACCCTGCCCATGGCTGCTGTGTGGGGATGCATGTGCCACAGGTACCACATTACCCTGGTCTATGCCCATTGTATCCTGTCCATCACCTAGGGACAATGGTGACAGAGGATGTACTGGCAGGATGACTGTGCGCAATTATGGGGTTGACAGCTGTGTACTGTCAATTGGCTGACCAATGGCAGACCCTGACACACCTTCCTGTACCATTACACAAATATCATCATTACCAGTACCCGTGGCACAAGATTCAGGTTCCCTGCTGCAGGTCACCAGAGCAGCACCAGAACCTGTGGGAGGAAGACAGGAAACACAGTTTACAGTCTCCAGACATTGTTACCAGTGATGCACTTCTGCACACATGCACACATGCACACATGGACACATGCACATATGCACACATGGACACAGGCACACATGCACACCATGGACACAGGCACACATGCAGACATACACACGTGGACACATGCACACATGCACACAGGCACACATGCACACATGCACACGTGGACACATGCACACGTGGACACATGCACACATGCACATATGCACACATGCACACGTGGGCACATGGGCACGTGCACACATGCACACATGGTCACATGCACACATGGACACATGCACACATGCACACGTGGTCACGTGTACACATGCACACATGCACACGTGGACACATGCATACATGGACACATGCACACATGCACACGTGGTCACATGCACACATGCACACATGCACACATGGACACAGGCACACATGCACACATGCACACATGCACACATGCACACATGCACACATGGACACAGGCACACCTGCACACATGGGCACAGGCACACCTGCACACATGAACACCCCGCAGTATACACACAGAGCACCACTGAGTTACACTACTGTTATTAGCATTATCAGGACTATTATAGGTTATGTTAAACACACTTACCAGCATGGATGGCCTGCCTTGCTGTAACCCCAGAGGGACCTGCAGAAATGATGAGATTAATGTCAGTGGGCACAACTGTGCCATTGATATTGCATATGATACAGTGCAGTAGTATATCAGTTGCCTTTCACACGTCAGCTGCTGATATTGCCAGTATCACACATGCACAATTACATACTATGATGACAGATACGTACCATGGACACACCTTACACATGCATAAACTAACAGTGTACAGAACAGTCAAGTGTACATATGGCATATTACCTGCACGCTCCATGTCATGCTGCTGTGTGGATCCAGCCTCCATCATGATGCAGGTGTACTGCTGTTGCTGTTCTGGGGCTGGAGCCACAACACTTAGGAGTAGCCCCCTCCAATCTGGTGAGGGGGGATGTGTGGCCACCCCACCTCCTGTGGCAACTTGTTGCCTGTGGATATCTGATGCACGCTGATGGACACTTTGGATTAAATCACTGCAGTGATGTCGTACCTGCTCATATGTTCTATTATGTGTGCCAATATCATTTACCCTACGGACAAGGTCTTGCCACAGTGCAGCCCTCTCCTGCTGATTCTGACTGGTGCGGGAAAACAGGATGTCATACTCCCGCACCAGGCTCTGGTGGATCTCCTCATCTTCTGCTGCAGAGTAGGTGGGATTACGCTGACGCGCCATCTCCCTGGAAGAGAACACAAACAGGATATCAGCAGACTATGTCAGCAATATATGGCGCACATACTATACATGATACTCATGTGTAGTGATATACTACTACTCCCATATGTTGCATGTCTGTGTGTCATGGTGGATACACATGTACATGGCCAGATATCAGTACTCAGCCAACACCTGTGCAACAATACCTGCCACATTCCACACAACATAGTAGCATGCCCCATCGGTCAGCACACACTGACAGGTCCAATGCACAACCTCACTCTGGGGGTTCATCCCAAGGTACTGTATGTGGGATGCCATCCACTAGTGTGATGTGGACACAAGTTACTCGGCCTGGATATACATATCCCACCACCACCACCAGCACAGTAGACTACTTTGTTATGTATGTGATTAGACAGTTATTCACTTGTTGGGACTGAGATGGTATCCATGCAGCACACTGGGCCAGTGGAAGCCACAACCCACACTGCTGACCCCTTTGCAAATGCTTACCACGGACATGCCACAGATTGCATGGAACTTGCACACACATTTCTAACCCAGACCCTATGCACAAAGGTTAGGCATCCTGTCCGGTGGATCCCAGACAGAGGCAGATTGTATAACAGTAGCAGGAGGCTACTGCAGGACAGAGCACATTCACATTAAGGGAAGGCATCTGTGGTCAGCACTGGTACTACGCTACAGTCCGTCATAACAATGGCCACGGCCTACTCTGGGAGGGGAATGGCCACAAACACTATGGATGACCACAAGGCCTTCTTCAGTTATGTTACACATATGGACCAAATGCCTCAGATATGCTCTGTGTTAATACACACCTACCTAACATTCACCAAACACACGGATATTGGCAACAGTCTTGCAGACAGGTTCGGTGCACGTATCCCCCCTCCTTCTCCCCCACTAGTTGAAATAGTTATCACAGCTGTATGTAACCTCCCTATCATCTCACATGTCCAGGTGAGGGCCACCCTCAGCAGAGCAGAATACACAGCATCACTGTGACCTCATGGTATCCTTGGATGTGTGCTACCTGCACTCCAAGAGGACATACAACCGCATATAACACTGATAATTTATCTTGGCCGTACTACAGGATATGTACCTGGACAGTGGCATACAGCGACAGTGGTCCCACACCACTAAGGAGGCACCTCGACTGACCCTGGAAACTACCACATCATATGCATAACCAGCCTGGTCTGCTAAGCTATGGAATTATGCAGTATGGGATGCATATGCAGTGATATCGGGTACCTGCAGACACTTGTTCCCAGCCAGTGTGCCTTTGTGATGGGCTGATCCTGCCTTTTGAACCTGGCTGACCTTTCAAATCAGTCACTACAGCCATTGCTGAGGGCAACGCACAGACAACTGCTGCCAGGATCATGGCCTAAGACTGATTGACATGTAATGTATGGTCATCCCCTTTTGGTGGAACTACGTACACACAACATATCACATGGACATACCTATAGATACCGACCTATGACACATTTGGAGGGTTCACAGTATGCACACTATTAACCTGCTACTTTGCATTACCTGTGTTTGTCGCAGCTGGTTGCGTTACCACTGCTTCTGATTGCTGCTGCTACTGTCACTGCTGACAGCTTAGAGTCACAGAGTCACAGTGTGTAGGGTTTTTTTTTTGTTCTCTCTCTCTCTCTCTCTCTCTCTCTCTCTCCCTCTGTCTGCTTCCAGACAGTGCAATTAATGTATTGCATGTGTGGAGTGTTAGTACTGGATGCTTTTGTAGGTATCTGCATAGGTCCATGTGATGGCCTCTGCACCAATTGTAAGCCAGCATTTGCTAATTGCATACAGCCAGTTGTGTACTGATTGCAGTTCTCACTGTGATTTCAGGTCAGTGCTATAAAAGGGTATGTGAGATAGGCGTTGCCCTTTCAGATTGTAAGGGCGGGGACCATGCTGGCATGCTGTGGACACTGTTCTGTGAGTGTAAAGGTTAGTATCTCTCTCATGATTCAGGCTGTGTTGTAGATTCACATTTCTCCATTCCTCTCTCCTGTTTCCTGTAGTAAGTGTGTATGCACAATGACACCTACAACTATATATAAATATATATTTATATATATTTATATATATATATATATATATATATATATATATATATATGTACATATACATACATTTATATATGTACATTAACTGACATTATTATCTACAAGCTTACAACTAGCATGGCTGTTTCTGTTCACACACTACTATTATGGGAATCCAGTAGTTTTGACAGTAATTCTACATGACATGGTTTGGGTACTACACATCCTATATTTCCTTTACATTCATCCCTACTATTACATGTTATATGTATTTTAGCACAATGTTCTTGTATAAGAGTCATGGCTTAGTGGTAGGTCATGCAGACTAGTGTTTCCAAGGTCCCGCGTTTGGGACTGACAGTGGGATTTTATTTTGCTTTTGAACTGAGTACAGGACCTGTCAATCAAAGTGACTAAGGCACTTTTAAGCAGTTATAACCGGGTTAGCGCTGGTTTGTGCGGAGCTCACGCATGCGCACTGGCGGTTAGCTCTGCGCACACACGCGCACACCCGCTTACAACCGCTTAACAGTGCTTACTCTGGCACACACCCGCGCTATTTTCTTTGAAAGAAATGAAAATGGGGAGACAGGAAAGTGGTGAAAAAGGGGTCACAAAGAGGGTAAGACAGTAGGGAAACAAGCTTGGGATTTGCAGGAGGGATGTAGGTAAGGCCCATAGCAGCCCATTTCTTCATCAGCAACAGCTGTGCATATGTATGTAATTTGGTGTGACATTTGAAACCTTCCACCGCTGAGAGAGGTGTCAGGACAACAATAATACTTGTTGTACAGCCAATTGTAATTGATAGATTCCATGTCCAGCAGACATGTGTGCGGAATGGGCAGCTATGTATGGGGCGTAATTTTTTTGTGGGTACAGAGTGCCCTTTTTTTTTTTTTTTTTTTCAGGTGAGAGTGGTATGTCAGGTGAAGGAAGTCGGTACAGCTGGGGAGGTAGGTTGGGTAGGTAAACAGACAAGACAAACAAGACGCATACAGGGGCAGTGTATGACACGTGTGGGGGGTTACACAATTGACAGGGATGGAGGTTTGGATATCCAGAGCCCATGAGCCCACAGATGGCAACAGTGGAACTGATATCCCCACCCATAGGCAGTTGTCACTGTTCCTTCACTGCCCAGGACAGGGCTGTGCTGGGGACTGTGTAGGCCGGGCAACAGGCATGTCCGTAAGTTGTGCCACCCATGCCTCAAGCTGGCGTAGGGGCTCGAGAACAATGTCCCGAATCTCCCTACGCACCACAGTCTGGACGCTATGGAGGGTGAGTGGTGGTTCTCCTCTGGCCACACTTGCAGAGGGGGGGTGAGCCCCATCCCCTGCAGCACTTCCACCCGCAGGTGGCACAGGGCCACCGGAGGAGGGTCCAGACTCAGCATTAGTGCCAGGTGCACTCGCCAGCTGAGGTGGGAGAGGTGGGTCCGCTGGAACCCACCTTCCCTGTCGTCCTATGTTTTGCATTATGTCATGACAGTTTGGGTTAGTGACATATAATACCATTCACAATTAGTTGTAACAGCATGCATTAGTATTCCCATTAACCAAACACCCAGATATTCACACCATTGAACAGCGTGCATAACACATGCATAATTTGAACAGCAATACACAGTCCAACAACATGCAGGGTTAATTGATGGCAACAGGCCATCAAGTTTGGATATATGAACAGGGCAGATGCATCAACGGACATGCAAATATATATGACCCAACAGGACAAACGTCCAGGGGTGTTAATTGTGATTGCAAATACCATTTTCACGTGGAATGGGTTATATGAGGTTATAGGGTGGGATGAAGAAAATAATATTAACACCTTCAAATACCAATACATATGCTGTACATTCCTAATAGCTACAGATATATACACACTACTGTTCTAACTACAGTTTCCTATATGATAACTATTTCAACTTGGTGATAGGACTGTTACTGCAACATCAATATACATTTTATTGTTCTTCATACACATTCATATCTAGCTTTGTTCAGCTACATCATCCTGCTACATTTGCTTTATATAGCTGTAGACAAGTGTGGATGTTTGGTATATCAGACAATCATCCTATCTGCATATTGCAGACTGAGAGCAACATATCCAGATTTTGGGGTACACATTCCAGATGCAGCAACACTTTGAACAGATTTCGCTGTTTGGTTTTGATTCTCACATGCATTTCATTCTGTCTTGACTGCAGTATACTTTATTCAGGGGTTATTACTACTGTATTGCTGGATTCATGACACTTTCTCACACTCTCTCACTTGTTTTCATTTTACTATTCAGGATGGTACTTACTTCTAGGCTTTATTGACATGTTTTACCTGTAGTTATTACAATCCTTTCCAGCAGTCTCACTTCTGTCATGTTTCAGTATTTTAACAGGGATATATTTCACACATGTGATTTCATCATCTTCTGCAGCTATACTTTTCAGCCTGCTGCAGATTGTGTACTATTTTCTTACAGGTGGGGCATTTTTATTTCAGAATTTATGTCAGACATTTTCATTTTTCTGTTTGGCTTACAGGCTGCAACACACTTTTGTAATCAAGCAATACTTGCAGACACTTTCACACTGTTACTTGCACATTTTATTCCTTAGTGACTACACTGCACTCTTTTGCTGACTGTCATACTTTTATATTTCTTTACAGTTACTGGTAGTGGATTACTGACCTGCCTGGTGGCGCAACCGCACCAGCCTATCACCATAGGCTCTGCGGTTCGCAGAACGGACACCTGCAGCTATAATATAAATGAAGTAATATTGGAATACACATCTCCATAATATCAGCTAGTTTAATTTCTTACATACATAATTAAATGTAACTTACTCAGTAGTGGGGCGTTGGGCATTTGCCGGGCCTCCTGGATCCAAAGGTTCACTTGGTCCTGCTTGCATCTCTTCAGGTCCACATGGTGGTGACGGACCTGCTCACCAGTCCTTGGAATCCCTGTGGCACTGGTGAGATCATAAGCCAACCGATCCCACGCCTCAGCCCTGTATGCTCCCCAGAGGACCTGGCCCTGCATGAGTTGGGCCTCATGATTGTGGACTAGGAGCCAGACCATGTACCTGGACTCCTCAACACCCCACCTCTGTGCTCGAAAGCAACTACCCTCTCCTACTCCTGTCATTCTGCCTGCAGTTCAGTTCTACAATCGTGTATGCTGTGTATTCCCGCCTATGGGGTTTATATAGTCTGTTTTTCCCGCACATATCTGTGATTGGCCATTTTGGAATTGTATCAACTTCAGTAAACCTGCATTGTCATGCTCCAGTTTGTATTCATTCCTATATATTAGCTATTATTGCATTTATAGGTACTGCTGTCATGGCTTAGTGGTTTGGTACCTTGACTATGGTGTATAGTATCCTGGGTTCGAACCTGGCCACTACTTTTTATTTTTTATGACTGTCTAGACATGCTGAGGGGTGTGTCTGTGTAAAGGCAGTTTTGATACAGCTTGCTCAACGTTGCCCGTGGGTTAGCTTGTTTGCATGGTGCGCAGCTCCGCGCAAACGGGGTATGCTGGTTTAAGCCTCATTTGGCTATCAGTATGCATATTACGCTCAGCTCAGTTAGGGGCACATAGCTTTAGCATGTTAAACCACTGCTCAGCTACGGGCACTCATTTTGCACCAGTTAAACCACTGCTCACCTATGGGCAGATGCACTCACCCTGTTAAACTGTAGCTCAGCTATGGACACATCTGGCATTTTTTATAGTTTTGTTACCTCACATTTTTTCAATATAAATGGGCTATTTCATTACATTTTACATAAAATGTGATTTTATGTGTACATATTTGTCAGGGACTTGTTTCGTGCTTATTTTGCTACAAATAAAAATTGGTGTTGTGGGGGCTCGAACCATGAATGCCTGTTCTTCAGTCAACATCTCTACTGCTACGCTATTGCTTCATGGCTTACTTTGCATATTTAGTTCTTATATGCTTTCCCACTGACTGCTAACTGTGGCTACGCTATGGGCACGCCCGCGCAAATGAGCGCACTCACGGTTAAACATCTTTACAATTTAAAAAAAAATTATGAGATGTTCATTTGTACATTTTATGTTCGTAGTCTGTGGGGGCATGTGTTGTGTTGTGTTTATTCACATTTCCATGGACTCTGTCGTGGGTGTTTACATTGGGCACTTTTCCTCTTCTGGGGGCGTGTCCGCTTACAGGGCTCAGCCTACGGACATATACCCTACTGTCTTACACGGACCGTGTTAGCCTTAGGTGTGATTCAGCATGCTCTCATGAATATGCAGAGCATGCTGACATCACTCCGTTTAACTTCAGCCTCTGTGTATGAGTTATAACTCTTACACGGAGGCTTCGTGAATCCTGCCCAAAGTTTAATTGCATAAGATTTTATATGTACTTCAACAGCCATTTTTCTTCTTTTTCACACGCCTTTCTTTTTTATATTACTTTCTTTTTCAACATAGCCTCATTATGATTCTCTCATTTTTTGATCAGTCCCCCTCACTGACCATCTGGCTACATTATTGACCCAGTCATCACTGCCCAGAGTAAAAGCATCATTCATGCTCTAAAAATTTGGGTTTTGATGGGGCTGCTTCTTTTTACATAAAAAAGCCTTTGACTCAGTAAGTGGGAGCTTCTTTTTAAGGTTTTGTATTGCAGAAAATGTGGAAGGATGTTTATAGGACAGGTGAGGTGACTGTACAGAAGACTGACATTCTGAATCTTTATGAATGCTAGGTTCTCACAACCTGAGACAATGGAGCAGAGGACTAGGCAGGGTTGTTGGTGATAGTGTAGTGTACTGGCTCACCAGATGTGCAGGAGCAAGCATCGCCCAAATCCCTCCCCCATTGTTGTACGTCAGTTGGAAGTATTCATTATTCATCCAGTGTGAATGAATATTTATTCTGTTTCCGAACTTTATGATGCCACAATTTTTTTATATGCTAAACATGAAATGACAGCAGGTTTTGAAAACAGAGATTAATTACTAGTGAAAAATTACATTGCAGCCTCATAGCACATAGATTAATAATAGAATTCTTTTGAGCAGAACAGTATTTTTTTCGACAGATCAACAGCATAGATTTCTCTTCCTTCATGATTTAGGGACACTGCAAACCTTAAATCATTCAAATTACATTCCCGGAATAGTTAAAGATCAGTTCTAAATGCAGTATCAGATAATATGCTTGCCGGATACAACACAGTTTTGCATATGGAGTACTAACAGTAATTTCTGACTCTTTGTGTTTGTTATGCTTTTACCATTTAGGTTTTAATATTAATCAGGCATTGAAGCTGCTATGCTCTATTATTGATGTGTGAAGATATATATGAAAGTAACCGAGCTCCCTTCTCTTGACAGGTTACAACTGGCAGTCCACCTCGTAGTCATATTAGGTCCCTGAAAATAGTTATGTGCGTTCATTACAAACATCAGTTTCCCTTCTCTTGACAGGTTACAACTGGTAGTCCACCTTGCATTCATATTAGGTCTCTGATGATAGTTATGTGCGTTTGTTATGGACATCAGTTTATTCATTCATTATTGTGGGGTCAGTGCCCCCAATGCCCTATACATGGACTGTAGATTTACTTGAAAAGGATTCTGTGTAAGATGAGTAGAATCTCATCACCAGTTATATTTACTATGTGCTTGTGGTTATAAAGATGAGTAGATAACTGTTAACGAGCTGTGTGAAAAGTGTATACTTTTACATTTAAGGTGTTAATTGTATATTTGAATATACTTGAATATATATTTTAAAAGATGCGAGGTGGTAACTGGTCTCAGTTTTTAAATAGTTGGACTTGCCAGGTGTTAATTGAGTCTGCACATGATATTTTTACAGTACAATTGTGTTACATTCGGCCACATTAATTGTAGGCATGATGTCACTGCCTAATATGAATGGCATGTCAATCATGCCTCATTTCATATGCAACTTTTCACGTCAATCACCAGATCCACGCCTACTCCTGTGCAGAACTGAAGGTGAGCCAGTAAACTACACTTTCGCCAGGTTGTTCCCCATCCCATGTCTCTTTGTGCTGATTCCAAAAGGTAAAAGGAAACAAAACACACCTTAAGTCCTCCAGTGTGCTCCAAAAGGAACTGGCAGCTGTAGTGTTAAATACTGATGATATACAAGCAAAGCAAAAAGCTGAACAAACTGTACAACACTGCATTGACCTTAAATTAAGCAATGTTTACTCATAAAGTACAAAATATTAATGCTGTCACCTTGCTAAAGAAGGCATCATAAAGAGATAAAAAGAACTAGCCTTAACAAACGCTTATATAACTTTGGAAAACCATGTGACCAACCTGGAATGCAATTGTAATTAACATGCCTTCCTCTTAAAAAGACAGTGTAACAAAACAGTGTTAAGAAGCAATAATTGATCCTACAACAGTGAAAACAGTAAAAAATTTTACATTTTATATATTAATGTGCATATTAATATATATATATATATATATATGTGTATATTAATATATATATATATATATATATATCTATATCTATATATATATATATATATATATATATATATATATATATATATATATATATATATATATATATATATATATATATATATATATATATATATATAGCAGCTTACATGTTTCATCTCAGGGCCCGTGTAGGGGGGGTGGTCACAACGTAAAGCAAACTTCGGTTATCAATGATTCATGCATGTTGTTTCACACAAAAATGTGTCAACACATCTGAACCCCATGGGAAAAAGGTACTGTTTTTGATTTAAAAGCTTGGCTAAATTATCTTAATTTTATGATTCAAGAACCAACTGCTACAGGTTCATTAACAACACAAATTAGATTGCTCGAGCACACATTAATTAAATATAGGAACTTGCAGTTAGATAACATGTTCCTAAATGAATGTATCAAGGCCAAAAGAGTGCCAAGGGGTTTGACACCGTGGAAATTTCCTGTTGGCCTTATAGTGAATTCAGCCTCACATTGTAATTTAATTGAACTATTTGACCATACAGGAGTCGAGTTGGTTAAGCTGCTCATAGCAGACAATGAGCAAAAAAATAGATTTTAGAAACAGAATTCTTACAATTGAATTCAGGTATTGAGGCTGACCACTCCTTCCTGACTTATAAAACAGAATACTTACAAGTATTTAACTGGGTGGGTAACCTGGTTAAAAAGAATAAAATAAAAAAAACAGAAAAAAATATAGTGGGATAAACAAGAAAATGAAGAAAATTGGACTTGTCTGAAACCCAAAAACTTCATAAAAAACAAAGCCTTGAATGGATAATGAGAGCTTGAAATGGACACTGACATCAATCATACCCCTGCATTTTCCAACATGAGGACTACTAGACAATCTTGATTTTGTTTTGACAATTTTCAAAATGATGAGCCCATCTCTGACCAGAGACCATCAACTAGAATTATTTTTCAAAGTCCCCCTTTTTGGAGTCAACAAAACTACTCCCCCAGTCCTCCAAGATGGACGAGGAAAGGGTCAAACAAAAAGAAAAACTGAGTGGGACATTTTCTGATATGATCAACATATACTGTGATTCACCATGTAATGTGATTATCAAAAATGGGTTTAAAATATTTAATTACAGTTATATAAACCTTCAGGACAAACATGTTTCATTGTTTAAGAAAGGGTTTAAGTTTGTCCCCACATTCAAGTAGGACATAGTGCATGTATTGATACATTTCAAACTTTATATTAGACAACTGAATTTAGCTATGTTTTTGCTAATACAAATAGAATGCATACTCCAGTTCCACTCAAAGGAAAAGCAAATTTATAACCCCTAGCAACCACATGATATCAGCCTTTGAGAGGATTTGTGAGGGTAACTTTAGAAGGATATTGAAAGGCAAATCAAGATATACAGATAATTTTCATCAACTGGATGGTTCAGTGGTGCAGGGTAGTGTTGTTACCTCCCAGCAAGAAGTTCTTTGGTTTGAATCTCAGCTGGAGTGCCTTCTGTGTGGAGTCTGTATGTCCTCCCTGTGTTTGTGTGGGTTTTCTTCCTGTTCTCCAATTTTCTCCCATGTTACAAAGACATGCATCTGGAGCATTTCTCCCCGGGCCTCTGCTGAAAATTGGCTTCATTCCAAGTTGGACTTTCCTGCTAAACAAATGTTAAATAAAGATGAGTGAGAATTGTTAGCACAGACAAAAAACATCAAAAACATTCAAGTAATGAAACCCGATGAGGATGCAGTAATTATGGACTTTTTTGTATATGCTAATAAAATGTTGAGCTTATTGAATAATGTAGCTACATACAGACAAGTGTCACAAAATGAAATAAATATAGCATATGCAAGGATAGACTGTATATTAGAAGATTTAGTACTACAAGGGGTTATGTCTAAAGATATTTTGAACTTTGTGAAAGTGGCCAAACCAGTGATATCATCTATCTTTGGTATACCAAAAGTACACAAGGGCCCCCACAACCCCCCACTAAAACTCATAGTATCAGCAGCTAGGTCAAAGACAGAACCTTTAGCATTATATGTGGATGTTAATGCAAAAGGTAGATTAGACATGGAGACACATATCCTACAGGCCTCTTGGCATCTGTTACAAATTTTAAATAACACTCTATTTGATTAAATTATTATCTTTTTCAACACTGATGTAGTAAACTTATTTAGTGTCATGCCACATGACATGGGCTTGCAGCATTTTCACAAAATGCTGTTGCCAGACAACACCAAAAATGGCAATGATGTTTATATGCTACTAGAATTTTTGAAATTTGGAATTGGTGTTCAAAAACAATTACATTTATTTTGACAGTGAATATTACCACCAGACAACAGGGATAGCTATGGGGGCAAGATTACCCCTAACGTATGCCAACTTGGTAATGGCTGAATAGGAGCACAGTACAGTATTTTGTTCACCTTTCTTTAATAAAACATTTAGACACTTAAGATTTTTGCATGACATTCTTATTTTATAGAAAGATGATGTTTCTAATTTTGAAAAGTTTTTAGATGAGTTGAAAAATTCACTTACTTTTCTTAAATTCACCTCATCCATGGGAGTTGATTCCATAAACTCTTCAGACATTACTATATCCAAAGACTACACTAAGAAACAATATTTGCCAAATACTAGAGGAAAAAGACTTATTCATATTAATTGCTCTACTATGATAGTAATCATCCTTTTTATCAGAAAAGGAACTTAGCCAAAGGTCAAATGGTGCACCTTTCAAGACTGGTTTCAGCTGATGCAACTTTTACTATAGAACTGAGCAAAGTATACTATACAGTTTTAGAAAGAGGATACCCAGATTAATTAGTAGATTCACTGAAAGAAGAAAATCTTTTACATTGACACACAAAATTTATACCCATACTAAACACCACCACTTCTCAGGGTGAAATTCTACAAGTTGAAACCAAGTGCACAAAAGATAACAATCAAGACAAACTGGGTGCTGTGTTAATTCAATTCAAGCACTGAGCCCCAATGTTAAAAAGAATGATAAATGAAATGTGGAACAATGTTTTTCCTCCTGAAATAAAACAGAACATGGGCTCACAACCTAAGATAACATACAGTAGATGCAAAAATCTTAAATATATTTTTGAGTGTAGTCACAACAATTTAGGAAACAGACATAGACCTAGACATAGACATAGAAACCATCATCATAAGGGATATCAACATAAATTGGCATGCTCTAAACTGCAAATGCACCACCAATAGCATAAACCTATATGGTTTTACTCAATTTATCTCTGCTGAAACTAGAATTCCAAAAAATAAAGACCAAGGAACTACACTTGACTGGTTCCTAGTTTTAGATCCCCAGAAATACACCAACTCTGGAACCCTACCAAATAACTTAAGTGACCACCTATCTACCTATGCTAACAGAACCATAACCCATACCACCAAAAACAGAATCTATAAAACCTCATGCAATTTGTCTAAATTCATCCAACACCAATTTAACTCAATACTAAAATCTATAAACTGGTCCATACTAAAACTACCACTAGATGATGCCATCAGCCACTTCAATAAAATATTCCTAGATACCCTTAACAACCTAGCTCTCCTCAACACCAAAAGAGTAAAAACTAATCATGCCACCAAAAACTTACAAGTAACAAGAGATAGAGCCTGGCAAGAATGGCAACCCCCCCCCCCAAAAAAAAATGACCCAAACAACCAACAGTATAGACAGCTAGGCAACCAAGCAAAAAAATGATGAACAAAGATAAGAAGTACTATTTCTCCCACCAGCTAACCTCCCACAAAAAACACCCCAGAAATGTGGGCATACCATTTCTCAGTTCCTTGCCCCTGGAACCAAAGAAAACACATCCCCTGTCACCAATAAAACCCCATCCCAAATAGCAGAACCATTCAAAACACATTTCATAGACAGCATACTCAATTTTCTCCATCTTTCCAACCAGCCCTCAAACTCTCACCCAATGCACAACTCCAGCCCCTCCCAAACTAACATGCAACCCCCCTCCTCATCTTCCCATCTCCCACACATCACA
The DNA here is from genome assembly GCF_019279795.1 of Protopterus annectens. Lineage (NCBI taxonomy): Eukaryota > Metazoa > Chordata > Ceratodontiformes > Protopteridae > Protopterus > Protopterus annectens. Next base: position 575,484,468 of record NC_056726.1, read on the forward strand.
GGCACATCTCACCAACATCTTCCCCTCCTTAGTCTTCAACCTGTACCCACTCATGACATACGTACATTATTCTTCAAACTAAAACCTTGTTCTCCATCTGTTGACAACCTTCCTCCAGAGTACTTAAAATTAGCCACCGATGCTATAGCTTATCCTGTCAGTCATCAACCAATCCAGCTCAGAATCCTACATCCCCTCCCTCTGGAAAAAATCCATATCAATAATCCCCCTACACAAAGACAGTAAGTACTATGACATTTCCAGTTATCGCCCCATTGCTATATTATTTCCCCAATCCAAACTCTTAGAAAAATGCATACATAAACAGCTACTTAATTCCACCCTACAAAAAAGTTTACTCACCCACACCCAACATGACTTCAGACCTTCATATAGAACAATTACAGCATTACTCTCCTTCACAGATACAGTCAACAAAGCTAGGGATGCTGGACTACTGACATCCATAATATTTCTTGATCTATCCAAGGCCTTCAACACTGTTTCCCAGCCAAAACTACTGCAACAACTGTCTACCCTCGATCTTTATCCCACTACTCAACTATGGTTCAACAGTTACTTAACAGGCAGAAAACAATGTATAAAATGACACAGAAGCTCTCTGTCTACCTAACAACAGTGAAGTTCCTCAGGGGTCCCTTTTCAAACAATTACTCGTATCTACCTAACAAGTATGGAGTTCCTCAGGGGTCCCTTCTCAGACCATTACTCATTAACATCTTTGTTAACAACTTCCACTCTGCCTCCCACCAAAGCACCCTAATACAATATACTGTTGATTCTACTATCATCTCCTCCAACAACATAAAACACCTCCAGCATCTAACCCACAATGCCTTCACTTCCATAGAGATCTGGCTAAACAATGCTCAGCTCCTGATGAACCAAAATAAAACTAAACTCCTCCTTTTCACACCCACAAATATCTCAACTGACTTTAATGTCTTTTCTCTAAACAATACTCAACTAGAAGTTGTTTGCCAAGCCAAACTACTAGGAGTAATCATAGACAATAAGCTTTCATTTGATGTATATATTCAAAATGCAATCAAAAAAAACTCACTGCAAACTAGGAATGCTATACCAGCACAAAAACTCCATGAACTCAACCACAAAAAACACCCTAGTTACTACTTACCTACTCTCCTCTCTCTCCTCTATATTGCTCCCATTTGGACAAACATTCAGATTATCCTAAAATAAAATTGTAATCTTGCTACAATAAGACTGCTAAATTTGCTATAAATGCATTTCATAACTCACACCACTGCACAGTTCTCAGTGTCCTCAACTGGCTCAAACTTCCACATGTCCTAGATCATCAACAATTCAATACGGCACGCAAAGTTATATATATATATATATATATATATATATATATATCAACCCAATACTTGGCCAGCATTTAACTTACTCCTCCAAACTTGCATACTCACCAGGGCCCTCTGATCTGAAGACAAGCAATTCGTAACCTTGTATAGACCACACAAAAAAGCTGGACAGTGTCTATACTCTTACACTGTAGGTAAACTCTGGAATACCTTACCAGTAAACATCACACAAACAGCAAACCACAAGAATTTTAAACTCACACTAAAATAAAAACACCTCTAAGATACAAGCATCTGCCCCTGTTCCAAAAAGACCTAGCAATTCTGATCCAATCGACCTAGGCACCCCTTTCCCCATCCCACCTTCTACTCCTTTAACTCTTCTATACTTTCCTCCTTCCCCCCTCTTCCCCCCTTTCTTTTTGATCTGCTTTACCCTACCATCCTTTTTTCCCCTCTCCCCTCCTCTAAGGACACAACTGCATGATTTATTTAGTTCTAACCACAAATATTAAGCTCCCCCATTTTTGTCTCTTCCAAATAGCTGTTAGTCTTACTAATGTACATTAGCTAACCTTTACTTTCTTTTAATCTCTTATTACAAATGTCTACCTGCAGCCTACCTAAAAATCCTTGTAGACATCCTTTCTAACTATACTAACTTTCTTAGTAACGAATACAATCAACCTACCAAAAAAAAACTGTAATTAGATAAACTAAATGAACTAACCTATTATCTCTGTATTTCTTGTTTGCAAAATTACTGTTGTAAATGAAAATCAACAGCCTATATGTCAACAGGGCTACCTTGTAACTTTGTAAGCTATACACGCACATGTAAATGCAATGACCACTGTACTTATATTTTGTGAAATGTTTTTACATTTTATCATTTTTTTTTTACTTTGTGGAGCTTTATTCCCTGGGTCTCCACTTTCCTGGTTAATAAATGTCAAATAAGTAAATAAATAGAAAGTCCATAATGACAAAATCTGGATTTTGTAAATACATAACTGACAGCCCTTATGTTACAGTAGAGAATTATGAAAAAGCTTTAACATGTCCAGGAACATGTAACTGTACCACCAGAATGGTAGTATATTTAGCTTCCTGCCCTTCCTGCCCAGCCTTCTATATAGGAAAAACTAACATAATGCTCAAGGATAGAATATACGAGCATGATTATGACATTAGGAAACAAAAGCCTATGAATGTATCATACAGATATACCCTTTTATGTAAAAATTGCAAACAATTCTTAATTCTTATTATTAACAAAGTTTCCACTACAGGATGGGGTGGGAACAGTGAATTACTTTTGGAAGTAAAAGAATTGCAGTGGCAGCTATGGTTAGATGCTATGAAGAAACCAGGACTGAATGATAAATTAGCTATCAACTGTATTGTAAAAAAGGAGAGCAGAAATGTTATAAACAATTTTTTAACAACTTAAGTTTTAGTTTGTAAATGTGTACATAATTTATATATACATACGTGTGTGTGTGTGTGTGTGTGTGTGTGTGTGTGTGTGTGTGTGTGTGTGTGTGTGTGTGTGTGTGTGTGTGTGTGCGTGCATGTGCGTGTGTGCGTGTGTGTGTGTGTGTGTGTGTGTGTGTGTGTGTGTGTATGGATCTACTTAAGTAGATCAGCTTACCTAAATGCAGAAGACCAAAAAGCGGAGACTATATCACTGAAATTGCTAAATGCTGGAAGTTTTTAAGATCAAATGTCATAACATCAAAAATGCAGTGAATAAGCATTAAACTAAGACAGTTAAATAGGCTATTTAAGTGTGTATAGCTTTAAACAAATGTTACAAAGTTGTTGTGTCTTTCTGCTTTTCCCGGTTAGGGGTCACCACAGTGGAACTCAGGTCCGCTAATGATTGGCAGTAGATTTTTACCTGCCGAGTTGCCGGCCCTGACGCACAACCTTCAATGAAGGTACACCCATTCACACATGTCTCCACACAGAAGATGCTCTAGCTGAGAATCGAACAGGACAACGTCTTACTGTGAGGCGACAATGCTACCGCAGCACCACCACTACAGTATAAACAAATGTTATAAAGTACCAATTGAAAAAAAAAGCCGTACAAGATAGCTAATGTAACATACGAAGCTCCAGGCAGAGTTGGAGCAGTGTATACAACTACTAAATCTCAAAAAGGAAAGGATATGTAAATTTTGGATGGATTTCTCTACCATGTGGCAAAAACTTACAAATCAGCAAACTACTGGGCTTGTAAGTATAAGTGTAGGGATAAATGCAAAGGCAGCGCAGTTACTGTATGTGTAGCTAATGGGTAAGAGTTGACTAAATATATCACACAACCATTCCGGAGATCCCTCTGAGATAGAAAAGTATTGTATATGTAGTGAGTTATAGTAAATTATACCATGATCCCCCCAAAACGTGCACGCTGATTGGCCAGCGTGCCCGTTGTAAATCGAGTTATACTAATGGAAAAAGGTCCGGTCGCCCGGACTTTTTTCCATTAGTATAACTCGTTTTTTTAAAACACTGTCTCGCTATGTTAAATGGGTTTAACATAGCGAGACAGCTTTAAAATAAGCAACGGAGATCTCCGTTGCTTATTTTAAAGCTGTCTCGCTATGTTAAACCCATTTAACATAGTGAGACAGTGTTTTAAAAAAAAGCAACGGAGAAAGGAAGATCTCCGTTGCTTTTTTTAGAGTCTCGCTATGTTAAATGAGTTTAACATAGCGAGACAGTTTTAAAATAAGCAACGGAGATGTCCGTTGCTTATTTTAAAACTGTCTCGCTATGTTAAACTCATTTAACATAGCGAAACACAAAAAAAAAAAGCAACGGAGATCTTGCTTTCTCCGTTGCTTTTGCCCACAGCTCTGATGTACTGCGCAGGCGCGCAGTACATCAGAACTGCGCCGGATGCCAGACATCTGTGGAAGGGCAGTAAACAGGCATTATACTATGCCATTATTTAAGAAAAGTAATAGTTTCTTTTCTTAAATAATGTCATGGTATAATAGCAATAACCCACTTCTGGGTGTGGGTAATGCTAAATTTACCCACGGTTGGCTTTGTTTGGTCCCTCGGGCTTCGCCCTTGGGACCAAACCACGCCAACCGTGGGTAAATTTAGCATTACCCACACCCAGGCGTGGGTTATTGCTATATTGCAGCATTGTCAAGGGATACACCTTGTCTTATTGTTGATGATGTTATGGTATCTACATCATTAGACTTTGCTGCAACTATTCCTAATAGAAAAGCGCTGTTGCAACAAATCACTAGAATTAGAAAGAAGGATATACAAGTTGATGTTGCACGTCAGCTAACTCTAGAAAATATAAATGGGCATAACTTTCTGTTAAAAGATGGATATTTTATAGAGAAGACATTGGTTGACAATGTAACTAACATGACAGTTGGGGTGTTTACTACATTGAATAACCTGTTTGACCTAACTAGATCCACCATTTGGCTAATGGACGGCACTTACTTTAACAAAGGCAGTTATACAGTATTCACGGGTTAGTTAAGTATGGTGGATACAGTAAGAGAGTGCCTTTGTTCTTTTATTTTATGTCGAAAATGTAATTAAAGTCCTATAACATGATGTGGCACTGTCTCTGATTTATTGATTACTTAAGGTTTCGAAGCTAATTTAAGGTATATTCTTTGCAATTTTGAAATGGCTGCAGTTAAGATTATTACATTAAATGTGAACAGCGCTATATCTAAAAGGTGCTTTTTTACTTTGGACAGAATATTTGGAGGAAGGTACAGTCACTAGGTTTAGCTGCATCTTTTTGTTTCCAACTATCTGTTAAGACCTTAGCTGTGTTAACATTTTTCCCAGAGGAGGAAGTTTTAACTGCTTTTCAATTTGAGAAGGGTTTCCCAATGAAGGAAAAGAATTAATTAAATGCTTTTCAGACTGGTATGTACTGGGGAAACCTAGAAAGTTTACCACTAGAAGATCTACTGTAGCTAGGTTTCCTCGGTTATTTCCTGCACATTTTTGGAATGTCTTTGAATTAAATGTGTTATTTCTTCCTTGCACACAGAATTCAGTAAAGGTGTGGCATAGAAGGCTTAAATGTCTATTAGGAAAACATGCTACAAATCTCTCTGTTTTGATGTCAACCTTAGATAGAGAACAAAATAGAATGGAGGAGTTATGTATTCGAATGTCGGCAGGGTGTCAAAATGTATCTAAGTTTTAAAGAAGTGTGTGTGTATGTGTGTGTGTGTGTGTGTGTGTGTGTGTGTGTGTGTGTGTGTGTGTGTGTGTGTGTGTGTGTGTGTGTGTGTGTGTCTTTCGGCTTTTCCCGGTTAGGGGTCGCCACAGCGGAACTCTGGTCCACTAATGATTGTCAGTAGAGTTTTACGTGCTGGCTTGCCGGGCCTAACGCACAATCTTCAATGAAGGAATGCCCATTCACGCATGGTGGCAATTATTCCTAGATGCAACTACACTACCTGGATGAAATGATAGTATATCCTTGAAACCAATCTTATCTTTTTGAAAATAGTTGTCCCCTCACTATCAACATAAAATAGCTTAGGAATTAGTTGAGCCCATGGTACTTAATGTGTGAATAGGGGAAGGGTACCATTTATGTATATATACATATATGTATTAATGGACCATCAATTTGTACAGAATTTCTATTACGATAATTTTATTCACATAGTTACTATATGGAACCTCATGAGTATTTATGTATAGTTTATTAGGTATAGGAAGTCTTTAGAGAAAAATATTTTGATTCCTAGTATTGTATTGGTTAGAACAGCTAGTTTATTTATTTTACCATCGATCGTACATTTTTATAGGCAAGGAAATAGTACGGACAACAAATATAATAATAGTACAATTACAGAGACATTATGGATAAAGCCAACTTAGAAGTCAAATTATTATTTGACACATTTATTATTCATGAGGTGATTCACCTGAGATAGTCAGGTGTTATTAGTAACATGAGTAACTTAAACTATTGGTAAGATAATTAAATGATTTCTTTATGCTTTATTCTGTTAGGAAATAGTTATTTATGTTCTTATTAATACATTTGATGCATCCACCGTAAATATGGAGTAGATCATTTAATTATATGATGTATATGGTTAGCGGATCTAAACAAATAGATTGCGCACTGTTTAGACTGCCGACTAGAGGTACTAGCATGATATATTTGATATTACGCACCAGATAAAGTATGCGATCGGTGCATTTTTAAAAGAGTTCTTTTAAATGTTTTTTAACAAAAAGGATTTCAAACTTTATAAAGTCATATATAATACTAATGGTGTTTAACCCTACACATTTTAATGAATTCAGAACGCATCGCTATGAGATAAATAGGATGCTGACGGTATGGAACGGATTATGTCAGCTTGCATTGATGATCTACAACTATAGCATATGTATGCGTATTACAATATGAAAGCCTGGCGATGACTTTGTATTATTATGTATTAATGAGTGAAAGAGTTATGGAATGGTCAGGTTTGCTTAATTATTCATATTAATACAATGTTGAGCCAGAATTTTGTGGGAATATGTGTATACAACTTCATGGAATGTTTACATTAGGATATTTTAAAGCGCTATATGTCTTTAAGAATTTGAATCAATTTTGGCACCAAAAAAGTTATTTAAGTAGTACTAATCAACCATGGAGTGTTCTGAAGAAGCCCATTTTTATGAGTGAAAGCGCTTAACAATTGTTCATGTATTTATAGTTTTCATATCAGTTTTTTTAGTCTTGTTTTTTTAATAAACGTTTGAATCGTGAAGTGGTCGGTGATAGTTGCATTCGTCCAATTTCATTCCTGGAGGTGAACGAGCACTTATTGGGGATTCCGTGTCTGTAAGCCATTTAAGACCTTAGCTGTGTTAACATTTTTCCCAGAGGAGGAAGTTTTAACTGCTTTTCAATTTGAGAAGGGTTTTCCAATGAAGGAAAGGAATTAGTTAAATGCTTTTCAAACTGGTATGTACTGGGGAAACCTAGAATGTTTACCACTAGAACATCTACTGTAGCTAGGTTTCCTCGGTTATTTCCAGCACATTTTTGGAATGTCTTTGAATTAAATGTGTTATTTCTTCCTTGCACACAGAATTCAGTAAAGGCGTGGCATAGAAGGCGTAAATGTCTATTAGGAAAACATGCAAATCTCTCTGTTTTGATGTCAACCTTAGATAGAGAACAAAATAGAGTGGAGGAGTTATGTATTTGAATGTCGGCAGGGTGTCGTCCATCACCCAAAAAGTGGAAACTATTACAGAGACATAGACAATTTGAGATATTTATGAAAAATAAACATAATTACAGCACAACAGAATACCTTAAAGCAATAGCTACTTTTTTGAAGATGTAAAAGAAAAACTGATTGTACTGCAGTGCTTGGGTGTAATATGAAGGTTCCCTAATACATGGTGTTTGCACTTTGAAGGACTGTATGCAGTTTTACAAGTATCTTTAAAATGGAGTGCCACTAAGTTTTCTTTAATAATGTCAGAGGTATAGGGATTGTTACGTCATGTCCACAGTAAAAATGTTGGTCTTTTGAGTTTCGATGTTTAGTTCATTCAGTGTTCACATTTCAATCTTAAGTTACTCAATCTTGTTAGTTCTCTGTGTTTAACAATTACGGTGATGTAGTCTTGGCTATTTAGTCTTCAGAATTTAGGTAAGTCAATCTACTGAATAAATTTAACATTTTGTTTTACTGTTTTTCAGTGTTGTAGGATCTATCATCATCTTTAAACACTTTGTTACACCATCTTTTTAAGTAGAAGGCAGGTTAATTGCAACTGCATTCTAGGATGGTCACATGGTTTTCCAAAGTTATATACGCCTCTGTTAAGGCTAGTTCCTTTATCTCTGATAATGTCTTCTTTAGCAAGCCAAAAATGTTACGATTTTGTATTCTGTAAATAAACGTTGCTTAATTTAAGGTCAAAGTAGTGTCATACAGTTCATTTAGCTTTTTGCTCTGCTTAAATATCTTCAGCATTTAATACTACAGCTGCCGGTTACTGTTTGAGCTCGCTGGAGGAGTTAAGGTGTGTTTTTAATCACTGTGCTGATAATGGAGGTGTTAGCACTACAGATTATGTTTTTTGTGAGACATGCAAGGTAGCACTACAGATTATAGTTTTATTGAGACATGCAAGGCTCAGGTTGTGTTATTAGCCACTTTCAACTGTTTACAGATGATTGTGAGTAAATGAGTACAAATATTTCCCTGGTACTTTGAGGTGTTCTTGAAAAATTTCACCACTTTGGAGAAGCCTCCGACTTAATTTGCAACCTGAGAAAATCTGCAATAATTGAAAGAGGCAATAATGATCTTGAGTCAGATATTGAGATTCTCCCCATGTGGAAGCACCAGCATATATGGGAATGACTGTAGGCAGAAGGCTAACAATCACCAGAGAAGAGTACCTGAGACAATTAGTTGATCAAGTTAGCAGCTTCTTACCTAAAGTAAGCAACTTTCACACAATAATGGGTAGAATACAGATTCCACAGGTCATAATCATGCCTTACATGTCTCATATAATATTCTTGATTAGGAATCTTACAGCTCTGGGAGACCTTCCCATTTTGAACCTTCTGCAGAGAAGTATTGATGATTTTGTGCTAGGCCAGTCAGTAGGTGTATATCTGCATATCTGCCTACATACCACAGTACTTTGGAGAGCAGAGACTCCAACATTTAAGGAGAGATTGTGTAACTTTCAGGCTGAACCATTTATTTTAATACAGATAGAGGGAATGGAAATAGAGATTAGGAGTTAACTGATCTATTTACAGCTATTCCCCAAGAATATTTTTGGCATATTTTTCAGGAGTGTATAGAGCTGGGTGATGTTGCCTCTGAATGGGGTGCTATCAAGTATATAGGGATCCAGCCAATGATAGAAAAACTGCCAAAGAAACTTCCAGAAAGTATTGGAGTGTTAGAGGAGGACATGAATGGGAACATCTCCTGGGTAGGACTGAATCCCATCAGCTGCTTGACTTTAATTTTCACATTAAGGATCAGGATAGGCTTAAATATATCCAGATTGGTCAAATCTGGAGTAGGCATGTCTGTTATGATGAGGATTTCCTGTGTAGGAAATGGATAGGTCTAAAAGTTGGAACCTGCCTTACTCAGATGATTGGAACTGTGAAGATATGTGAAGGCTGCTAGCCTAGCTAGATAGAATTTGTAGATAATTCTGTCATTTGTAAATAGTAATATAAGCCACAGGCTTGTTCTCTTAAATGGAAGAAAATGCTGTTAAATGTTGAACTTTAAAAATGTAATCACATTGCACACTGCTGGTGGAAAGCTGATAAGTCAAGCATTGTCTAATTGTTTGATGTCAAAACTTGGAGCTGAGATGTCTAAATGAAGGAATTCTTCCTATTGTTTTGAGGACAGAGTTAATGGCTAGAATTTACATGTATAATTTATTTTATTGGTCTGGCTTCCTGACCAGCTGCAAGATCAAAAGGGCTATTAACCTTTGAGTTTCTGTTAGTCTGGGAAAACAGAAAATTGTTACGAATGATGTAATGTGAAGCAGCACTGTGTTATCAATTTAAAGAGAGAGAATCCGAGGGAATTTAGCATTTTATCCTCAGAACATACAACATCACCAGCACTGTCTTGCTCTATATGTAAGCTTATTTTAGAACTATGTTTTCTCTTAGATATAGCTAGGAAATAGGAAGATTAGATTAGTTTTTTTTTCTATACTGATGTCAGAACTTTTCTACTATATTATTTTGAGCATTTCTCTGTGATCTCTGAACTCTTGCCTAGCACTGTGTAATAAGAAGTATTGTCTTGTGTTTTTATTATTTATTATCAAATATTTTCAAACCTTTCAACTATGGCTGTTTTGTGTAGAGATAATTTAAGCTCTAGAGTACATTGTATATATAAAGTGATATTGTGCAAATCAACTCTAAATAATCCTTGACTGTTCAGTTATACTTACCATTTGAATAATAATATTGCACAGTAATAATTGGACACCCTTTGTTAAGGGCCTTTTTAGTAGTTGATATTAGTGGGTGGTGGGAGCTGGTACTACTATACAGTCTGGGCAGAAAGGAGGCATGGCTGGAGAATCTCTGCCAGCCTTCCCCAAGAGTGCCTGTGTGGTTGTATATAACTCTTATCTCAAAGTGTGTGTGTGTGTGTCAGCTACTTGGGCAGGGACATAAAGACATAAAGCACTGGTTGGACAGAGAGGGTGCTGGAGGTTTTAGCTTGCCCACTAGGCTGAGATCTGGACCCTATAGCTGTGCCAGTGGGGAATATTATTGGGGATCTGGAGAGAAGGGGAGAAACCAGACCCAGACTGACTGTGATCTTTGTGTGCTCTTAAAGGAAATTGTACTTTACTGTGTGTGCATTTGTTATCCTCCCCTATGTGGACGTCCATTACTGGTGTTAGTGGTGAGGATTGAGGCTCTTCGATTGCTGGGCCAGTGCACGGGCATCACATATTAATTGTTTGGCAGTGGTGGGATATCTATACCACATATTAATTGGTTGGCAAATACTAATTGGCTTGTAGTGGTGTGGGTAGTGTGAATTCCTGTAGCTTGTGTACAGTGATTTCTGAAGGTGTTTTTGTACTTTAAATCAGCCACACAGTGAATACTCAGAGTTCAGATCACAATTGTTTTATTTCTTTTTTGAGCTTAGTTAGTCAGGGAGAGCAGACAAGCATGTCGGCAGAGGAGTATGGCAAGCTGACAAGGACCCAGTTGGCTGACATGTGCCAGGCTAATGGACTGGTGCATGGAAACCTGACTAAGGCAAACATGATTGCAGCTTTGGTCACAGCTGCATCATAAAACAGCAATCAGGAGGGAACTCAGACTGGCCATGGAGATGTACAACACTCAGAGATTGGACAGCTCAACCTTTCTGTAGAGGACTTAAAAATCCATCTGGAGCTAAAGAGACTTGAGTTGGAGGCCAGGCATTTGGAAACAGAATCAGCCGAGAGACTGAGATGTCTACATCCTGAGGAGAATGAGAAACTGCTACGCCTGAAAGCCAAGGAGAAGGAAAGACAGAAGCAGCATGAAAAGAAGATGCTGACTCTTCGCCAGAGTCATGGAGGTAATGGAGAAGAGAGTAAGTGGACCCCAGAAGCACAAAAGGTCAGTAAATTTCTTCCACAGTTTGCAGAGGGGTATAATTTTGATAGTTTCATTAATATGTTTGAGAGTTCATGTAAACAGTATGATGTTGACCAAAGTCTCTGGGTACGGTTCCTGACTGCCTGACATCATGGTAAAGCTGTAACTGTGTTGTATCAACTTGCAAATATTTTGATTATACTGCTGTTAAGAACTGTTTGTTAGAATTCTTTAAGCTAACACCTGAAACTTATAGGAAAATGTTTTGTGAGCACAGATGCAAGGCAGATGAAAGTGTATGTGGATATGTTGCTGAAATGAGCACTTATTTTCATAGGTGGGTGAGTGGATGTCAGATCACCACTTTTGAAGGGCTGGCAGACCTTTTGGTGAGGGAACAAGCCCTTAACACTTTGCCTGAGGACATGAGGATCTGGTTAGCTGATAGACAGTGTGCTACTTCAGAGGATGTGGGGAAGAAGGGAGACCTATACCTAGCAATCAGGGCATCTCTGCACAGGAAAGAGACCCCCAGTACTGCTCATGGGTCTAAAGGAACCCATGGTGGGCAGCCCAGACTGCCCCAACAGAATCTGCTAGTAGCAGGGGAAGCCACTAGTCCAGGTACATGTCCAGGACCTAGGGTTGAATGTTTTGAATGCAACCAGTGGGGACATGTGTCATACAGATGTCAACAGAGGCAAGGTGGGGAACAAAAGGTGAGAGAGGCAGTAAGTGGGGAAGTCAAAATACCAATAGTAGGTTGTCTTGAGACAACAGGGGCACCAAACTACCTTCGTGCAGATGTCCTGATAGGAAAGGATTAGGATGAGGCAGTACCATGTGTTTATGCAATTACATGCAGTCAGGCTTTGAGACAAGCACATGGGTCTGGTAATCTGGAGGAGATCCAGACAAACTGCATACTTGCAGCCAGGACTGGTGAGGTGGTTACTTCAGGGAAGAAGCTATACAGTAGCAGTGAGACTGAAGGTGAGCCACAGCTGCTTGTGGGTACTGATGTTCCCTTGGACAGAGTGACTTCAAAGGTAGAGGTGAGTAGTAGTACCCAGGCTGACAGTGAGGCACCACTGTCAGAGGATGCCAGGCTTCCTGTGGAAGGGGAGCTGGGAAGGGTTACAAAGAGAGAGTTGAGACAGGCTCAGGTCTCAGAACCTACATTGCAAAGACTGAGGCAGGTAGCTAGTGAAGCACCTGATTCTCAAGGAAAGGGGGAGTCTGTATACTGGAACAAAGGGTTACTTTATCAAGAGTGGACCCCTGAGGGAGGGCTAGAAGGTGAGAAGGTACAGCAATTGGTAGTGCCTAGAGCCTACCATCTGGCACTTCTAGCCATAGCCCATGATATTCCCTTTGCAGGACATATGGGCATAAAACATACAAAGAGATGTATTATGCTGAACTTTTATTGGCCTGGACTTTCCAGAGATGTAACAGGGTACTGTAGGACCTGTGAGAAGTGCCAAAAGGTAGGCAAGGCAGGAGACAAGGTGAGATCTCCTTTGATGTATTTGCCTGTGATTGAGGAGCCATTTCAGAGGGTAGCTATAGATATTGTGGTGTCTCTGAGTACCCCAAGTTCCACAGGGAAAAAGTATATCCTAGTGATAGTAGAATATGCTACAAAATAGCCTGAACCAGTGGCTTTGTCCTCTATTGAGGCAGAAAATGTGGCAAATGCTTTGTTAGAGATTTTCAGCAGGGTAGGTTTCCTAAAAGAAATACTGACTGGCAGAGGTGCCAATTTCATGTCAGACCTGCTGGCTTGTCTGTGAAAGTACTGTGGGGTAAAGCACCTGAAAACCACCCCTTACCATCCCCAGACTAATGGTCTTGTTGAGAGGTTAAACTCTACATTCAAGTCCATGCTACGGGCATTTGTGGACCAGTTTAATTATTTGCCCCATCTGGTGTTTGCTTACAGAGAGGTTCTCCAGGAATCCATGTTTTTTTCACCCTGTGAATTGCTTTATGGGCATAGGGTGAGGAGACCTCTAGATTTCATTTGTGATGAGTGGGAAGGTGAGTGTGACTCTCACAAGGAGTTTGTTGTGGCATATGTCCTAAACCTTAGAACAAGGCTCAGGGAACTCCTGGGCTTGGCCCAGGAGAAACTGACAGAAGCCCAACAACAGAAAAAGGTATGGTATGACAGGAATGCCCGAGCTAGAGATTATATTGTAGGGCAGCAGGTAATGGTTCTCATTCCTGTCAGACACAACAAGCTGCAAGCTGCTTGGTAGGGAACCTAAAACGTGGTAAGAAATGTAAGTGATGTTAACTACATGGTAGTACTGCTAGGCAGGATGCAGAAGCATAAATTGTACCATGTTAACATAATGAAACCTTACCATAATAGGGAGGCCCTTTTGCTGATATTTGCAGTGTGTTGCAGGAGGAGTCTGAGGGAGATCTGGTGACTGATCTCCTCAGTGAGGCTCATACTGACACCTCAGTGGAAGGGGTAGCAATGTCCCAGTAGCTATCTTCTACCCAGGTTCGAGAAATCCAAGCAGTGTTACAGGAGTTTGGGGGCATGTTCACTGGGAAATGAGGGTGCACCCACCTGGTGCAGCACCAGGTGGATACAGGACCCCAAAGGCCTATTAGGCAGGCACCTCATTGGGTGCCTGAGAGAGTCAAACAGACTCTGAGTGAGGAGATGCAGGAGATGTTGAGACTAGGGGTAATTCAAGAGTCCAAAAGTCCCTGGATCTCCCCAGTGGCACTGGTGCCAAAGTAGGATGGCAGTGCCAGGTTCTGTGTGGACTACAGGAAATTAAATAGCCACACAGAGTCAGATGCTTACCTCATGCCTAGGCCAGATGAGGGCCTAAAGCAGCTGGGTGGGGATAAGTATGCTACCACCATTGATCTTACCAAGGGTTACTGGCAAGTGCCCTTGACTCCCAGTGCTAGAGACAGTTCAGCCTTTGTGATTCTTTTTGGCTTGTATGAGTTCACAAAGATGCCCTTTGAGATAAAAAACTCACCAATGACTTTCCAGAGGCTGGTAGATCATATCCTAGCAGGAGCAGGAGGGTTTGCCCTTGCTTACCTAATTGATATCGCCATCTTGACCATTAAGCCGGGCAAATGTTAGGTGGGTATGGCAGAGGTCTCCTACCTGGGACATAGAGTGGAGAGCAGTAAGATCAGGCCAAAACCTGCCAAAGTAGAAGCCATTCAGGCATGGCCTCTTAAGAAAGAGAATTGGGTACAGTATATTCAGATAGACCTAACCCTCTCAAGCAATGTTTCTCAAGGTTCACTTGAAAAACTAGCTTGAGTTCTCCAGGGGGGGAGATATGTGAAGATATGTGAAGGTTGCAGGCCTAGCTAGCTAGAATTTTAGATAATTCTGTCATTTGTAAATATTAATATAGGACACAGGCTTGTTCTATTAAATGGAAGAAAATGCTGTTAAATGTTGAACTTCAAAAATGTAACCACATTGCACTCTGGTGAAGGAAAGCTGATAAGTCAAGCACTGTGTAATTATCTGATGTCAAACCTCAGAGCCAAGATGTCTAAATGAAGGAATTCTTCCTATTGTTTTGAGGCCAGAGTTAATGGCTAGAATTTACACATATAATTTATTTTATTGGTCTGGCTTCCTGACCTGCTGCAAGATCAAAAGGGCTATTAACCTCTGAGTTTCTGTTAGCCTGGGATAACAGAAACTGTTAAGAATGATGTAATGTGAAGCAGCACTGTGTTATCAATTTAAAGAGAGAGAATCAGAGAGCATTTAGAATTTTGTCTTCAGAACTTCCAACATCACCAGCACTGTCTTGCTCTATATGTTAAGTTTATTTTAGAACTGTTTTCTCTTAGATATAGCTAGGAAATAGGAAGATTAGATTATTAGATTAGTTTTTTTTCTGTATTGATGTCAGAACATTTCTACTGTATTATTTTGAGCATTTCTCTGTAATTTCTGTACTCTTGACTAGCACTGTGCAGTAAGAAGTATTGCCTTGTGTTTTTATTATTTATTATTAAATATTTTCATACCTTTCAACTGTGGCTGTTTTGTGCAGAGATAATTTAAACTCTAAAGTACATTGCATATATATAGTGATATTGTACAAAGCCTCTCCAAATAAGCCTTGACTGTTCAGTTACACTTACCATTTGGATAATAATATTGCATAGTAATAATTGGACACCCTTTGATAAGGGCCTTTTTAGTAGCTGATATTAGTGGATGGTGGCAGCTGGTACTACCGTATAGTCTGGCCAAAAAGGGGGCATGGCTGGGGAATCTGTGCCAGCCTTCCCCAGGAATACCTGTGTGGTTGTATATAACTATTATCTCAAAGTGTGCATGTGTGTCAGCTACTTGGACAGGGACACAAAGCACTGGTTGGACAGAGAGGCTGCTGGAGGTTTTAGCTTGCCCACTAGGCTGAGATCTGGACCCTATAGCTGTGCCAGTGGGGAGTCTTATTGGGGATCCAGAGAGAAAGGAAGAAACCAGTCCCAGACTGACTGTGATCTCTGTGGGCTCTATAAGGAAAATTGTACTTTACTGTGTGTATTTGTTATCTTCCCCTATGTGGACACCTCTCATTGATGTTAGTGGTGAGGATTGAGGCTCCTTGATTGCTGGTCCAGTGCACAGGCCCTGTCACAGTTATTCCTACCATAGTCAGCTATCAAGATTAGTTTTGCTTCATCAAAAATTATTTTCACGAGATATTCCCTCTTCTTATACCAGAGAAGAGGCATGTCATCCGCCAAGGTGATCACCAGCAACTGAACAAGTATGTACTTAAAAAAAGAAAGAAAGAAAGAAGTTGCTCAGAAGCTGGAGCTCCTTGTATAAGGATATTACTAATGACAGTGCACCAAGTTGTGTAGAAGATCCTTAAAATGCAAGATGAAGATGTAATAGCAGAGTAGGGGAAGGAAATTTTAGATGGGTCAAGGTTTTAAAAAGCAGGATATCACAGCTGCTGAGAGGATGTCTGTGATACTGTTTTGTGTGTGCTTGTGAGTGTGTGTGTGTGTGGGGGGGGGGTGAATCCAGAGCTTGCATGGCATGAAGTTGCAGTCATTTTTATATTGATTGTGGTGTAGATGAGAAAGGCGCCTTTTGGAGGAGCAGTTTATTATTAACCATGAGCTGCCTTTGCATTACTAACTTTGATATGGATGTTAAGGTTTTTTTCAAGGCGAGGGGTTTTATTCAGTCTGATAGACAGATCAATATTTTTTCAACATATGTGGATTGTAGTGGATGCATCTGTCTTTCAAAGGTGTTGCTTTTTCTTTTATTATGGGTGGATTCTTCTCTTCCACCTTGGCTCTGTATTAGTCAGAAAGAGTCAAACGATTTATAAAATAAATAAATAGGTAAATAATTAGAAATATATATGATATGGTAAGAATAAGAAACTAAGTATATAGACTGGAATTACTTGCAAAGCAGTCTGGCTTCACTGGAAATCAAGGGAATATGTCTCTCAGGTTGGTCAGGAGAGCATACTGCTTTGTGAATCACATTTATGACTAGAAAATGAACTCAGTTTTTTATATCTTTTGGCAACAGTTATGTCAGCTGTGCAGCAGCATCCCAAGGAATATGTTGCTGAATGGTGTGGCCTTTATCATAGGATCATAGGATCATAGGAAGTTACTAGGCTGTTGGCCCTGAGGCCCTTATAAGCCTAGCCAAGAGTTTAGCCCATACATAGACAAATCAGCACCCAAAGCCCCTGTCCAGCAGGGACATGGGTGGAATCCTAGGGATGTATTTTCTATTTCCCATCAGTTATCCAGATTGTGCTTAAAAAGTTGTAAAGAGGTACTCTGCATGATGTGCAGAGGGAGTCTATGCCATAGATTGGGGAGTCTTGGGACACAAAACTGTCCCACCAGCAAGTTCTATTGATGTCAGAGACCAGGTTGAGTTCAAGTGTGCGGGTTACTCAAGTGGAGCTTGACTTGCGGATATGCAGAAGTCCCATCAAGGTAGGTTCTGAGATCGCTTTGTATGCCAGATAGAGGTCATCTCTGAGGAGTCTGTATAAAACAGAGTAGAGAGATAGGGATTTTTACCTATATATGCATAGTAGAGTTTTTGAAGCCCTGGATTCTCCTGGTGAGGAACCTCTGTGGTCTCTCCAGCTGCTGCATGTGCTTTGTGAGGTACATGCTGAATGCGGCATTGTACTCAATAATGGGCCTTATAAGGGAAGAATACAGGGATGTTATGACCTCCTTGTTCCTGGATGAGATATCCTTACTTATGAGATGGGCCAGGTAGAAAGCTTTCTTTACAATGGAAGCAACATGGTGGTCAAAAGTCAGGCTGCTATCAATCTGGGTGCCCAAATCCCTCATGATAGAGTGTGTGCTTAGAACGTTGTTATTAATGTGATAACTTGTGGGGCCATCTCTCTCCCCAAAGGGGATAATGATGCATTTTTTTTGTATTAAGCTTGAGGCCATGTTTCTTGCACCAATCATTTGTTTGGGTGTGACCCTCTTGGAGGATGTCTATATCACTAGAGGAATTGATGACAGCTCCCAACTTGTATTCATCTGCAAACTTGGTCAGCTATAGCCATTGGTTTTAGCCTGTACCTCAGAAAAGTATATCCCAAATAACAGAGACCCCAAGACCAAACCCTGGGGTACACCACTTGATATGGGTCTACTGCTTGAGGTGTCTTCTCCTATTTTGACTAGGTGGGTTCTATCAGTGAGCCTGTTGGATACCCATCTGGTAACATATGGCTTGATACCTACTTGACAGAGTTTATCTATTATGCCTGAATGGGGAATAGTATCCATGGTTTTGGTGACTGTGTCAAAAAAATCAACCATATTTAACTGACATAACCTCCCCTTGATGAAGCCAAATTTTGTGGGAGCAAATGTTTGGAGGTTGCCAATGTCCTTGTTAATGACGTGCATGCAAATCCATTTCATGGCCTTGCAGATCAGGCTACTTAGGTGGATGGGTGTATAATTTCCTGGATCAGTGGATGCTCCACCTTTGTGAAAAGAATTGACAGTGGCTGTCCTCCACTCAGCTGGGACAAAACCAGTACTCAGGCTTTGGTTGAATAGGGTGCCTAATGGTGCAAGTTCCTGCCTCAGTTATCAGGTCCAGTGCCAGAGATAATTTTGTAACACACTTCTTCCACTTAATGTATATCAAAAACAAAAAAGGAGGGGTAGAAAAGGGGGATGAAGAAAGAAACAACATTAGCTGTGACAAACTGAATTGGAGGGTTTATTTTAACAGCACTAATGTGTGCTTAGCTTAGGAAGTGCTTTGTGTATATCTGGGATAAAGTTATCTGTTACTTCTTCAGATTTTTTGGGCCTTTAGCCAATAGCCAATATTATGGCCATGCATCCTTCATTTTTATCTTTGGGTTATTACTAACACATCTTTTACATAATAATAGTTTCCTTAAAGTCTAACCCATGACTTGGAACGTTAAAGGGTACTCTACAACCCCCCCCCCCCCCTGGTATTTATACAAATATGCAACTATAACTGAATGCAGATAATTGAGAACATCTGAATTAATTTATTCCTGTACTACAATTAAAAGTTTACAACACTCCCCTGCTCCCATTTTACAACTTGCATACAGTGATCAAAAGTCAACTTTTTATCATTATGTTCAAAATTACAATACATAAAAAGGGAGAGAGGATAATAGTAATATAATTTTCAATGATAGTAACTTCACTATAGAAACTTTTAAAATAAAATAATAATAATTGATAGAGAACACCCATACGTTCAGGTATGCCACTTGATCAGAAAACACAAAGTTTGTTTTAAGCAGATTCCTTGAATAGGAATTAGGGGCACTGTGAGACAGTTTAAGCAGAAGACCTAGTTAGTTAGTCTACATGGGGGTTATATACAATAATAATAATAACTAAAATAAAAGTAATTAAGTATATTAGTAACATATTTGTTTTCCTCAGCAGGTGTAGCATCTTAACTGGTGCTTAAGTCCATCTGGGCCAGATTAGCCTCAGAAGCTGAGGCACTCTTTTAGTAAATATGAAGCCGAAAGGGAGCTGCCATTACAATGGTATCCAAAAGAGGGTAGAACACACTGAAGCTTGATTGCCCCCCAAGTTAAGAGGCCCCTGCCAAGAAGGGTATGTGCAGAACACAGAGAAATATGGGCAGTGCTCCAGATATTGAGGACCAGGCAGAACTGTCAATGTCAGCATCTGCTATAGAAGAATCAAGTAATAAAGGGTCTAGTGTAGACAACATTAGGGAAAAGGGTAACTCATAAGTTAGACCAGGGCAACTACATCAAGGAATTTCTGGAGTCTGTTCCTGAAGTTAGCAAAGGTAGGCTATTAGTTTTAATTTTAGAGAAGAGTTTTTGGTCCTCACCAGTATGGAGAGAGCAAATGGCTGCTATTATCCCACAGTCCTCTGATCTCAGTCAAACCAGTTCTGATCATCCATTAGTGTTATGTGATGGGAATAAAGTAGGAAACAAGGAAAACAGTCAGAACTTAGAACTAAGATGTCCACAATTGCTGTCACCAATGTCCACAGATTGCAGTATTGTATCTGTAACCATAGAAAACACTAATAGTCTGGGGCCCCAAATCACAGCTCACATTCCCAAAACATTAAAAGATAAAATTATGTAGGGGGATTATTGGACTTGGCAAATGCTGATGGGATTCAACAGCTGCTTGAAGCTGAAAAATGTGGCTCTAAAAATCTGATAATGGTGTTAGCCATGCTGGATAAAAAGGTAGCTAAGAAGCCGGTTCAAAAGAATTGGGACTCCTGGACAGCAGGGCTTGCAGTGCTTCTGGCAGTCATTATCAGAAACAAGCCTTAGCACCACTTGTTAACTTTATAATCATTAGAGAGGCAAATCATGTGCACAGAAATGCTGTTTGGCTATGCTATGACCAATGTTTCAGAAATTTAAAATATACTAATAAGGCATTACAGTGGGAAGAATGCCACCCTGATATGTGGTTAATTGCCATGTTAGATATACCACTAATAGTCAAGGTGGTAAATGAAATACTCAAACTGTAACAAAAGATCGATGGTCATTCAACAGTGGGTAGTGCTTGTAGCCTGCTGCCATTTTCCCATACTTGTTCAAACTGCAGTAAATATTACCCAGCCTATAATGGCTGCCTAAAATGAGTCAATTCAGACCGATGGCAGAAACAAATAACAGTGAGAGGTCACTTCTGGTAAAGTAGTTGTGATCATTCAGAGGGAAAGTCTCCTTTCATCCTAGCAGAGATATTAAATCACAACAAGGAGACTTACAATAAGGCATCACATTTGCCAATCAGGTTACACGAGCTCATTCAGGAACTGAGATTTTATGCAAACTGTCAGGCAGCTAATTTCTTGATTCAAGGCTTTACAAGTGATTTTGCATTGAAATCAACAGTACCTCTTGCCAACAAGATTGTAAAGAATTTGAATTCTACCTTGGGTAAAGACAAAATAGTATTAACAATTCTAAAGAATGAGATCCAAGCAGAAAGAATGAACAGACAGTTTAAAGCATTGCTATGAGAATATTTCTGGACCTTACCCATTGGTTTACTCCCCAGAAAGAAGGAAGGCGATTTGCACCTTATTCATCACAGATTCTCCTCTGGCTCTGGAATATCAATCAATGATCAGCAAGGATACCAACAGCAAGTCAGGTTTCCTAGTCATCAACAAGGATGACTCAAAGTTGAAATACACCCCCCCCCCAATGATGTTGCTTCCATTATTCAGAAGTTCACCGACCCTTGGCTGTCCAAGCTGAATATAAAATCTGCATTCCAGCTGTTACATATCTGGGAATAAGATTAGCCAATGCATGGTCTTTCTTTCCAGGGTCAGTTGTATTTTGACAGAGCAATGCCTATATGCTGCTTAATGGCCAGTGTAATCTTGAGACATTCAGCACAGCGCTATATTGATGCTGGCAGAAAAACTAGCATACACTCACTGCTGATGAGAAATGCAAAAACTTTTGGGTGATACTCCTAATTTTTGTCTTAAGAAAAGTCAGTTCTTGAAATGGTTATTGTATTATAAATCGGCAACGTGTAAGAATGAATTGCTATCAAGCCAGAAAGGGACATATACTTGTAAATCTTGTAGTCACAGAACCAAGCTGGGATGCATTATTTTGACAATTTCCTTATCATTCAGGAAGGAGAGCTAGGCACTAAGGAAGGCATAATTATTTTGATGGATATGTGTCAGTACTTAGGGGTACTACTCGCAAGTGACATGACTGAGGGTCTCAGCTGTCACATCACATTTTTAGGCTTAGAGATCAATGTCATTGGCGCTAATTCCAGGCTGCCAGAGGACAAGCTCAAACGGCTGAGGGAATCTATTAATGACTTCTTGATTGATTGAGTGATTGATTGATTGATTGATTGATTGATTGATATTTGATTATTTATTGACATTTGATTACAGGGAAAGTCCAACTGGGTAGAAGCCCATTTTCAGTGGAGGCCCAGAGAAAAAGCTCCAAATTACTGCAAAACATTTTAAGAACAATAATTTTATACTCTTCAGGAAAAAAAAAAAAAAAAACATCTGAAGTTTAAATAATTATAACAAATTAGACATAATATAAAAGCATTGGTTATGATAAATCGATACAATCAATACTTCTTAGATGGAATTAAAGCAAGGATAAGTCAGGTTATGCCATTACTCAGACTTCTTAATTTTGCTTGTAGAGCAATATCACCAGGAAGCACATTTACCAGGTAATTATCAGCTCTGTTAAAAGGCAAGCAAAGCAAACATCATTGGGTTCATATATCCAATAGGATAAAAGAAGACTTTGATTCTGAAAGGTATTTTGGGGGCAGTGTAATGTAGTTTCCTATTAGCAATCTGAGTTGTTATCATTGGATTCTCTCCAATTATACATGGATGCAGTAGCCAGTACTGAAATGAGTGGGTATTTAGGTGGAGATGGTTTGTGGCTGCCTGGACTCCTTCTTGGTCAGAAGAAGACATTACCTTCTTATAAATCTTACCCATCTGGGCAGTGGTTTCCATGTATCAAGACCAACTCGAAGTCAAAAAGATCCTGTTTAACTTGGATAAACAATAGATAGCACAGGTTCTCTTACTAAAAATTTCCTGTCACACAGGGTGCTATCTGTTTTGAGATTGCCAGTGCTACTTAGGTGAAGAAGAGAGTACAGGCAGGATGGAGTGGATGGAGAAGAGAGTACAGGCAGGATGGAGTGGGTGGAGAAGAGAGTACAGGCAGGATGGAGTGGATGGAGAAGAGAGTACAGGCAGGATGGAGTGGATGGAGAAGAGTGTCAGGAGTGATTTGTGACAGATGAGTACCAGTAAGAGTGAAAGGGAAGGTCTACAAGAGGGTAGTGAGACCAGCTATGTTATATGGGTTGGAGACAGTGGCATTGACAAAAAGGCAGAAGTTAGAGCTGGATGTGGCAGAGTTAAAGATGTTAAGATTTGCATTGGGTGTGATGAGGGTGGGCAGGATTAGGAATAAGTATATTAGAGCGTCATCCCAGGTTGGAAGCTTTGGAGACAAAGCCAGAGAGGCAAGATTACATTGGTTTGGACATGTGCTGAGGAAGGATGCTGAGTATATTGGGAAAAAGATGCTAAGGATGAAGCTACCAGGTAACAGGAAAATAGGAAGGCCTAAGATAAGATTTATGGATGTGGTGAGAGAGGACATGCAGGTGGTTGTTGTGACAGAGCAAGATGCAGAGGACAGGAAAAAATGGAAACAGATGATCCACTGTGGCGACCCCTAATGGGAACAGCTGAAAGATGTTGATGAGTGCTACTTAGTTTAAAGTGCAATTTAACTTTTTCTGCCAAACATGTTCCAGTTGAATGGAATGCTTTAGCTGACAGCTTGTCAAGTTTACAGATTTGCAGGTTCTGTTTACTGGCAGCATAAGCTCGCTGGTCAACCATGCCAGTACCACCATGACTTTGGCTAGCTGTAGATGAATGGATGTAGCCATGCTGAATAAATCTTAGGCGAGGAACACTAGGAGAGTCTATGCAACAGCCTTGTCAAAATGTAAACACTTTCATTTGTAATTACCAAATAAAGACTGACATTGGTCACTTGAAGTTCATATTTGTTATCTGTTGCAAAGATGTAAATTGCCAGATTCCACCAGGTCATTATGCACACAGATTACAAGTTTAGCTTGGTTGGCAGATGCCTTGGGTTAACTAATTTTATAACCCATTGGTCAGTGTCTAGAATCTTAAAATGGTGATGCCATGTTAAGGGTGTGGGTAGAGACTTGAGATAACCTGTTGGGGCTTATTTACTGTGCATTTTGCTCATGGGAGTTATGTTATTAGTAAAGGACTTCCATTCATTAGCAATAAGAGCAGCTGTATTCATGTGGGAAGGTGCTGGCCTTTTACTACAAGCAAACTATTAGTCACTATGCTGGGGTGATGTTATATTGATACCAATGGTAATAATAGTATGGCTAAAAAAAATCCAAAATCAATCAGGAATAGGACAGCAAATTTTACTACAACTCTTGAAAGTTTTAGCTTCATTATCTAGTACACTGGGTTAGGGCAGTCCCAACGTTTAGTAGGTGAGGTTTCCCCTAGTGAGCTTGCATTCAGACTGCCATCTGGCCATTCTCTAATACCTGCAGATGCCAATGTGATGATAAGGAAGGCATTGGCTACTCAGGGCATTCACTATGAAGGTTTCAGTTTCCACACTGTTAGGATAGGGAGGGCTTCAGATTTGACCAGGGAAGGTCAGTCAGTAGAGGTGAAGAGATCAGGGAGATGGTCATCTGATGCATTTTTTACTTATATTAGATGAGTTTTTTATTTAGATTTTCTTCAGGTCCAGCCTGTTATTTTTATTTATTTTTATTTATTTGACATTTGTTTACCAGGAAGGTCCAACTGGACATATAGCATGTTTTCAGCGTAGGCCCTGGGAGAAAAGCTCCGCATACAAGTTAACAAGAACATAGTATTTACAAGGTATAATCATACATTATTTACAAGGTACATTGTTGAGGGTTTGAGCAGAAAATACAATTTACATAGAAATTGTAATTGCTAATGTACATTTTGATATATATATATATATATATATATATAGAGAGAGAGAGAGAGAGAGGGGCATGCATGTAATGGATAATGGATAAAAGAGGAAGTTAGAGGGGAACAATGGGAGGAGATTGAGTAGAAATAAGCATAGGGATAAAAAAAAGTTGAGTTGGGGGGAAAGTGGAGGAAAGTGGAGAGGTTAGACAGGAGTATTAGATTATACAAGACACTGAGACTATGGTAATGTTTGCTGAGGAAGTGAGAGGTATAGATGAGAGAGTGGCATTGTGGAAACTTCTGTATCTCCAGGACCTGGAACTATAATTTGATTTTGTAACTTGCAGTAGAAATTTGTCAGAAGACCTAAGTACTCTCTTATTGGAGTAAGGTTCTAGTAAATGTTGAAGTGCTGGGAAGTTATCATGTTGGTATATCATGGTATGGGCAGTTGTAAGTTGGTTGGAAGTTAAGATATTTTGAAGTTCTAACCAGCTGAGTTGATGAAGAGCAGGACAATGGTGGAATCTATATGGTGAGTTGGTGGTGAATCTGGAAATCTTGTAGCAGGCTTCTAGCTTAGTTTGGTCTGTTTTCTTGAGATTGTGGAAGATGGGAGAGGCATACATCAGGGCAGATAGTAAGTGGGGCCTGGTCACAGAATGTCTAATGGAGATGATGAGGTATGGCTTGACTCTGTACAGAGAGCCTAGTTTTATGTGGGTTTGTTAATAATTAGAGAGAGATGTTTAGCAAATTTCATGTTGTTATCAATAGTAATTCTAAGCAGTTTTGTGTGAGATATGGCATCGATCTTGATGTCGTTTGATGAATAGATATGAAAGGAGGATAAGCAATCAGGAGTTTTGTTATTTGAAAAGAGCATTAGTTTAGTTTTGTTGGGGTTGAGAATTAGTTGATAGAAATCAAAGATTCTATGGCTGAGAAGGATTGTTGTGTTATTTCTTGGAGCTGTGGGAGGGAAGGTGCAGAACAGATGAGAAGGGAGTCATCTGCGTACTGTATGACAGTGGTGAGGTGGGTAGCAGTTTGGAGTTTATTGGTGAAGATAGCGAAAAGGAGTGGACCTAGGACTGAACATTCTGGTACACCTACTGTAACAGGTAATGGGGGAAAGATCACGTTGCCATTTGGCAGCTTGTTGTCGGTCAAACTGGTAGTTGTGGAACCATGAGAGGACAGTTTGACTTAGTTTTAGGGCTGAGAGTTCAGTGAGGACCTTTTGGTGGCATCTGGTGTTGAATGCCTTGGACGTGTCTAGGAAGATGGAGAATGCTAATTGTCTGTTATTTTTGAGCTGGTTGATTGAGTTGCTGAAACTTATGAGGGCAGTAGTTGTACAATGATTGGGTCTGAAGCCTTGTTGAGTATGAGTTAGTAAATTATCGCTTAGTAGAAAATTCATGAGTTGAGAGTGTATAGATCTTTCTAGTATTTTTGATAATAGGGATAATATTGTTATTGGCCTGTAGTTAGAGAGGCTCTGCTTTTATGTAGTAGGATGATGTAGGATATTTTCTATAGCTTGAGCACATATTGTTTTGTGATGGATTGGTTGATTAAGAGAGAGGCAGGATAACAGATAGCATCAGCTGCCAGTTTTAGATATTCAGAAGGTAATTTGTCAGCAGTAAGAGATGTGGGTTTAAGTTTTTTGAACATTTTTATTGTGTTAGTTTGGACAGGCTTGCGGGAGAAGGCATTGTTAATTTTCTCAGCTTCTTGAGGTATGGATAGTGGAGCATTGTTGTTATTTTTGGCTAGTGATAGTATGGAGTTGATAAAAGATGTATTAAACTAGGTAGCTATACTGTCTTTTGTATTTGTAGTGGTAGGGGTTGGAGATGAGGATTGTTCTGGTTGCAGTAGTTGTTTTATGGCAGTCCAGAATTTTTAGGGTTTGTTTTTGCGTTTTTGTTGGATGACAGTATAGTATGTTTTTGACCATTCTTGATCTGTTTTTTTAGCTTTATTTCTTAGTTGTCAGTAATAAGCTAGGGGGGTTTTGTTTTTTGTTGGTCTGGCATTTTGCTCATGATTTATCTCTAATATTGAGTACATATTTTATGTATTTTGTTAACCATGGTGCAAAGTTTGGTTTTACTCTGACATTTCTAGAGGCTGCTAGGCTATTTAGTATGTCTAGGAATTTGTTGTTAAATTATTGTACAGCAGAATCTAGGTGAAGTAATTTTAGCATGGACCAGTCTCATTTCTGAACTATGGATATGAAAGTGGGGGGTAAGAAGTCCCTTTTGTTGTAAATGTGCTTGTATGTAATATTTAATGGTGGGGTGCAGTTGTTGTCTAAGCAGGTAGGTAGGTAGGCAGGTAGGTGCTTGCTGAGGTTGTCAGGGAGGCAGCCAGAGTAATATGCCAGTGAGGGTTTATTGGTTAGAGTCCCGTCTAGAATTGAGTGTCTATTGCTGTGTTTGTCTATTCTAGTTAGGTATTGCATTAGCTGGATAAATCCATGCAGGTTGATGGAGTTTGAGTGGTTTTCTGAAGCAGACGTGGGTCAGCCAGTGTTGAAATCTCCCATTATTATGGTTTCCTGAGGAAATGTTAAGGAAGACCAGTGGAGGTACTCCTCAGTTATGGTGGGGTTGTTTCCAGGAGCAATGTAAATTGCTATAATAGTTATGTATTTATTGGGATTTATTTCAAGTCAACTAAATAGTAACTCAGCATTACCGAGTTTTGGAGGGTTTGGTTCTAGGTATTCAAACTTGAGTGTGTTTTTATAAATAATAGCTAAGCCTCCACCACGTTTATTTAATCTAACTACTCTGTGGATATTGTAAACTTGTATTAAAATGTCATTGTTGCTTATATTCAGTTCATAGGTGCCGGAAGCTGTTGAAGACTTGGGGGGGTGGGGGCGAGAAGGGCACATAGTGACATAAAAAGGGCAATTTTTGTATAACTATTTACTACCACAACATAGGTTCACTTGGAGGACAATTTAAGCTTAGCCAATTCCTTTTTGGTGCTTGAATAAACATTTTCTGATTGGTCTTAGCTATCCCATGGCTGATAATTGTATATTAGCCCTAGTGAGAATAACTGTGATCATACCATAGGTAATTTGAGGGGACCCATGTAAGGGATGCAGCACTTAGGAACTGCCTCTATCCATTAGTGGCATGAGGGACAATCCTGGAGTAGATTTTCTACTACCCATCCTTAGATCCAAGTTGCATTTAAATATGGATGGATGAGCTTTGTTTTATTTATATGGATAATCTGTTCTGGAACAGTGGTAGCCTCTGTGATATATCTATCTCTCCACAACATTCAGTTTAGATACCTGGACTGAGTATTTCTGATGGCATTTGACTTGCTAATGTTCAGTAGGTCCATCTGCATTAGGTCAGAGGATGTCTTGTATGCCAGACATGTCACCTCTAAGCACTCTGTAGGATACTGAGTAAAGTAATAAATCTTTGAGGTGGTCCATGCAAGACTATTGTTTAGGACTTGTATCCTTTTAGTAAGGTATCAATGAAGGTATTCCAATTGGTACATGGGGCTGGACAGATACATGCCAAAGTGGGCATTATACAGAATGACTGACCTAATGAGAGCTTTGTAAAGGGGGACAACAACATTTCTAGATCTAGTCACAATCAATTTGTTTATAAGCTGTGCAATATAGAAAGGCTTTCTTATGACTTTGGGCATATGCTGGTCAAAAGTTAGGTCACTGTACACACAAGTTTCCAAATGCCAAACAATCGGGTCAGTTCTCAGAGGGCATTGTCATGATTTTGACACCAGTTATTATTTGGGACAAACCTTCCTGCATAATGGTTAAGTCATTTGGGGATTAAATAACTGCTCCTAGCTTGCAGTCATCTCAGACTTAGCTGGCCAAAGCCCTTTGTTTTTGAGGTGTATATGCCAAACAGAAAAAGTCTCAGCACCAAACCCTGGAAGACTCCACTAGTGATTGGTCTCTTCCCCTATTTTGATCTCTTGCATCCTGTGAGCAAGTTGGCAATCTAGCTAGGGATGCAAGTGTTTGCTCCAACATTATTCATCTTTTGTACTACGCCTGAGTAGGGGATTGTGTCACAAGGCTTGGCCAGCTCAAGGTAATGTGGTGTGAATTGTTTTACCTTCATCCACTGCTTTGGTAACAAGAGTAAAGCTTAAAATTTGCCCATGATTTTGAGCCTTTCACACTTTCCTCTGGGCTGTTTTCAAACATATTTTTAGGGTCATGCATACTTGTATGCATTCTTTGATTCCTCTTCCTGATTGTATTAAATTATATTCCTTGTATAATACAGCACCCGTTGGAATGTGTTTTAAATGTGTAGTTTTGAACAGTCTTCCAGTAAGCAATGAAACAAAATGTATGAAACAATAATGACAAAACTATCCATTTCAGAAAATTTCAAATGTCACTCAAACTTCTGTCATTACAATCCACCAATATCAGTAAATATGCAAAATCTCTGCAGAAGTAAGTCATCTAAATAATTCCACATTAAAGACATATGTAACTAATGAAGAGGTTGCTGCTAGGAAACAACTTTATATTTCATTGTTTCATCAACATGTTAAGTGGCTGTTGCCCTTGAAGAATAATTTCCCTATGTTATATTAAAAATGATAAGCTAGTAATATTGCAATAGGAAATGGAGAGCAAATTGAGAAGTTCATAGTTACTAGGTAATTCCTCCAAAGTAGGACATTCACAGGACTGCAGCATCCTCTCCCTTTAAAGTACAACACAGTACAGTACAACAATCCATCTGTATGCTGTGGGAGTAGAAACCCAGCCTTTTGCATCAAAAGTAAGGCTACTACCTGTTGTGCTACTAACAATGCAGACAGATTTAGAATAAGCAGCACAAAACTTCTCTTCCCCTAAAGCTCTCAGCTCCTTGTAAATTTTTTAATTTATTTAACAGGGAAGTCCAACTTCGAACAAAGCCCATTTTCAGCAGAGGCCCATGGAGAAATGCTCCAGGCACATGTCTTTGCAACATACGAGGAAACTGGAGCACCCAGAAGAAACCCACACAAACACAGGGAGGACATACAGACTCTCCACAGAAGGCACATCCCAGCCAAGAATAAAATCAGAGAACCTCTTGCTGGGAGATAATAACACTACCACTGCACCATCCACTTGACACAAACAAAGCTCTCAATTTCACAGGAGAAGAAATCTGGAAAAAGCCAAAATTTATTTGGGGGGAGGGCAAAGGCCCAAAACCAGGGACATATTTTAAATATTGCTTGTATAATCTTAGAAATTAGCTAAAATAGTGTTTTGTCTTACCATGTGTTTCCAGAAAAGATAGGAAGACTGAAACTTAAATGGCTATCATTATTTAGTGAATTCCATTCTCACTGTCTTGCCAGAAAACCACACATTTTAAGAGGAACAGTCCAAAAGAATGAGCCAAATATTTTGTGAAAAGTGGTGTGAGTAGAGAATGCAGGCTCCTGTACCTAAGGTACAGGGTTTGAAACTCAGAAATTCTAACCACCAGTTAAATGTAACTGGGGCATTTTAAACACACATACACACCCAGACACATGCACCTGAATTAAATAAATGCAGCACCAGCTACTTAAATAAACAAACAGGGCACCAGCTACATACAGACCCGAATTAAATAAATGGAGCACCAGCTGCTTAAATAAACAAATGAAGCACCAGCTACTTAAATAAACAAATGGAGCATGAGCTACTTAAATAAACAAATGGGGCACCAGCTACTTGAATAAACAAATGGGCACCAACTACTTAAATAAACAGGGCACCAGCTACTTAAAAAAACGGGCACCAGCTACTTAAATAAATAAATGGAGCAACAGCAACTTAAACAAATGGGGCACCAGCTATTTAAATAAACAAATGGGCACCAGCTACTCAAATAAACAAATGGAGCACCGGCTACTTAAATAAATGGAGCACCAGCTACTGCATTACATAAACGGAGCACACCAGCTACTGAATAAATTATAAATGGAGCACACCAGCTACTGAATAAATAAACAGAGCATACAGCCTTGGGGTAAACACATAAATAAACCTCGCCTTACCGTGGATGATCTGCCAGCAGGCTTGATGTGATCAGGTAGTTGTTTCCACGCAATTTTGTGTTTAAATAGCATGTGATGCATGCATGAGTCCTTACAGGTCTTGCAGCTGTAAAAGTGGAGGGGGCTCCCTCCCACTTGCCCTATGGTTCCAGCGCCTATGTGTCTGTTAAAATTGCTATGTTTGAAGAGTAAAGTTAGAATGAAGCATGAAATTAGTGTATTTTATTCACTAGGCTCCTGAGATTCACATTTAGAAGTAAAATAGCTGATTCTTTTTGTGGGTTGGATAGGTAATAGTGTGAGTGTGTGAAAAGGGTTGTGTGTTTGGCCCTTGCTGATTAATTGTGGGGCTTAGGTTTGGGTGAATATCACCACTAAGTTTGAGGTTTAATCTTGAATACAGTAGTGGGTTTGAGCGTTAGTTTAGTATATTTGCGGAGTAGTTGGGGTGTAGTAGGTTGGTGCACATATCTATATGTGAATAAAGTCACTCTGGTTGAGTTAAAGAGGTTTGGTGGTATGTTGAAGTATATAATGTTAGTAGGGAGTGGTAAGGAACAAGACTGTAAGTAGATGATGGTGATATGCTGTTAAGTTAGAGGCTAGGAAGAGAAGAATTGGAGTGAAATGTGGAAAAGCAACATAGTGGAGTTTGATATGATGTGAGTTGTGAGCAGTTTAAGGTGTTAGGCTTGGTGGTGAGATCCTGGTTAGTTTAGTTGGAGTTTCAGTTAAGGCGAAAGATATATTTAAATAAGGTCAGTTTAAGTAGTCACTGAATGGTAGGGTGAGTCGGGGGAACAGTAATGAAAGATAGTAATGAGGTGGGAGGTATTGAGTGGGCAGTGTGGGGATGATTATGAGTTGAGGTTGGTGACTGGAGAATCGTAAGTGATGGGAGTGGTCAGGTGAAAATAAATTTATGAGTAGTGGGAGTGAGTAGGATTTGAGGGTAGGGTAGGGGAGAGGAGTGAGCCCGACCGGAGTGAGGGTGAACAGAGTGAGTTGAGCCATGAGAAGCAGCAGATCATGGACAAGGAAAATAAGCAATCAGCTTGGACTGAATTTCAACAGGTCAGTGCCAGCATTTACAGGATGAGAAAACTGGAAGCTATCTTGTTAAGTTTTGGGGTTATATCTATGAAAAAGTGTCATAAAGGAGTTTAAGACCCTCTGTCAGGCACAAGAGACCCATGCTGAAAGTGTATACGTGTTATTTTGGTCTACACTTAGCAGAAAAAATATTCTGTTTCACTGCCTAGAAAATAGCTGGGAGTAAGCAAAAACATGGCAGTATATTGGAAGATTGAAGGGGGGGGGGGCCTAGTTAATTGTGACTCAGGTTGTGTGGGCACCACTACTATAACCTATGGACAACACAGTTAACAACAAACTCAAGAACTCCAGCTTTGTGGGGTATACGCACTGTGTGTAGGTCACTCCTACATCTGCATAGTAGCATCCAGAGTAACAGTCAGAGTTGATGGCCTAAACCTCAGCCAAAATCCAGCATGTTGGTCAGTAGTATGGCAAGGGTAGTCTGGTCCATCATGGCTCCAATTACTGCCTTATATAGTAAAGAGACTATTTTCCTGTGGCAAAGTGCCTGATGTGATCATGATTCATTTGGGTGGCAATGATTTGAGTTCTATCCCAAAACAGATACTTTTTACGATTATCTTAACAGAATGTATGCTAGCCTGCTGTTATTAGGGTCACATTAATATTCTTAAACCATCATGTGGACTGAACAGCACCTCAGACCGGGTACATAGTAATTGAAAACCCCATCAGATTCAGTACAGAGTTAACTGAACACCCCAGTCTAGCCAAACCCATTCCAGATTTTTATCCTTTCAACAGTGGTCATTTGAATGAGTTTGGTTAGGATTTGTTTAGCTTGTATCTAGTGCTGCATGTTCAACATTTTTATTAAAGAAAAAAAAAAATAAAAAGCAAAGAAGAAAATAGGTATCTAGAAAAGGAGGTGGGGACAGCATGCAGGGCATACTGGTGGATGATTGTCTTGAGGCCTCATCCGCATTTCACCATCCATATCCTTCTCATGTGTGGCAAGTTGTTAGTACTCAGCCAAGAAAAAGAGTATTGTACAGGTAATATTATAATAGCTGACTGAGAGGAGGACTCAGTGTGTATGCCATCTTGTTGATTAGGAGAAAATGGCCAGCACAGGTGGGTGGATGCCAACTGACATTAAGATCAGATTTTTGAGGGTGGATTGCAAAATATTCCAAAGAAGTTAATAGCTTATTTATTTATTTATTTATTTATTTTGTATTTTGCAGTTATGCAATAAACATTCACACCAGCTAATTTTATGTGTCATTATTTCATTAGGGAGTGAAGTATGAAGAGATGACAATAAAATGACCCTGTTTCCCTTCTACCTTGTAGGCAGTACCTCCATGTGATCCTTGGTCTTAACTATGGTTGTGGAGATTGTACCCATATACATACTCCATTTCCCTAATGAAATTGAGGTGATCAGCTTAAACCTCAGCACCCCTTTTTTCCCTGTACTAGCTCCAAAAGGTACCCAAACCACTGATCAATCTCAGATCACCTGTGGCGAAGTCAAGGCTTCACCCAACTATGTCATAATTCATGTTTTATTTTGCACATCTGCTTCCTCAATACATTATTTTATGTCCCAATAACCTCTACTAATCTGCACACAAATATGCAACTTTTAATAAACTCATATCTGTTTTCCTTAATAGCTTGCCCTTGTAAAACCCTTTTTAGACCATAAACTATTCTTTTATTAACAGATCATTCTTCTTCTTCTTCTTCTTTTGGCGTTTCCCGGTTAGGGGTCGCCACAGCGGAACTCCGGTCCGCTAATGATTGGCAGTAGATTTTCACAAATGCCAAGGTGCCAGCTCAACGTTCAACCTTCAACGAAGGCATGCCCATTTACGCATGTCTTTCGAACACTCACCCAACCACGGGGAGGACATGCAGACTCCACACAGAAGGCACTCCCCGCACTTCAGCCGAGAATCGAACGATCATTAATCTTTGTAAATTCAAAGTGTTTATTCATCTCAATAGCATATTCTCTATAGGAGCCTTTGTGTTTGTTTGCTTTCAGAGCTTACCATAATTATTGAATTTTTTTTTGTAATCATTTCTTATTTTGTATGTCTCCACTTCAAAACTTAGAAATACCTTCAATGTTTCTCACATGTTGACAAACAGGAATAAAGTACACTTCACCTTTTCAAGTTTCTAGGGTTATTTATTCACTGTGAAGAATAATTTGGATTTCTGGATCTAAAGCTTCTACTTTTTTCATATGTCACTGCCTAGCAGGATAATTTCTGGGGGCTGAAACTGATACTTTAATGGAGAATTATACCTCTGTACCACATCACATGTAGCTTCCTACAGTTGTCTGTCTCATAGATAGATGGATAGACAGACAGTTGGATAGATAGATAGATAGATAGATAGATAGATAGATAGATAGATAGATAGATAGATAGATAGACAGATAGGTAGATGATATAGATATAGATATAGATATAATATAGATAGCCAGAGATGCAGATGTTGATGTAGATATTTGTACACACACACTTATATACTTAAACTTGGTGAACAGTGTGAGGTGTGAATGTTATTCATGAATGACTGTAATTATGCCATCTTGATATATCTGTTGCTGGCTCAGATTTGTAGGAATGATACATGTCTGTCAGTAACTATATAGGTGCCTCTTTTGTAACATGGTGTGTATGGCGCTCATGCACAGATATTGTAGAATGCATTCTTAATGGAATTTATCTATGTTCCCGTACTAGTAGTTATGAAATTTATTACATATAGCAAGATAACTGCCCTTCTAGTATCTGATCCATTTTTGTGCAGTATGGATCCACAAACATACCCAGACCCGTGCTTTTGTATTTCTTACAGGCAATATGCCTTCTCAGAAGCTGTCTAGGGCATACCTTTTTCAGTGGCTGCTAGTATCGTAGCAGCTAATATATCATACCACTGCCTTTGCTGGACTAGTGACAGTCTTGGTTCTAGACATGGTTAGACATCCTACTGTACATGTATTGAAGGAAACCAGAACATCATCTGATGACAGCATCAGTACATCCTCTGTACTTCCTGATACACAGATGTCATTTGCGTTGGACACATCTTTCAAAGAAAATGATACAGATATGATGTCTAAATAAGAAGATGATGAGTCTGAAACTGCTGTAGCATCTTCTGCAAAACCTAAGACTAAGCCTATGGCTTCTCTTAATGATGGTGATATCACAGTGGTAGACATTATTCTGAAGCTCAGCATTTCTCACTTCCATACAATGAAGCTAAAGATACAGACCAGTGCACATATCAGCATATAATGCTTGATGAATGATATATTATTAGTGGTATATAATGAAAGGGCTGAAGGACATAACAAGCCGAGAGAATTATATACCAATGTCTTACCAGTGGCCTATATGTCTTTGCTAATGCTCATTCATTACCTGATCATGTGACTTTGAATAAAGCTTGGTTCAAGGATACCCTGCACAGGTAATGGAACAATGCATGCTGTCCCTGATTAAGAGTGCCTTGCGCATTTGCTGTAATATCAAGAGAATGTAATGCTAACAATCTAGAATGCTTCTGTATAGACTTTGGATAAAATTTAACAGCATGATGTTAGCAGATATGAATTCACTATCATCATTTTCCAAGAAAGGGTACACAATCTAGAATGACAACGCCTGCAACACTCTTATGGTATCCTTTGTCGATCTCAGTGGTGACCTTGTGGCTCATTTGCATTTTTTATCATTATCTTCAGAAATATACGCCAACCACAGGGATATTGTGAGGTTCTCCATGAACATGTTGTAGAAAATGGAAATGGTTTGCATCTCTAACTCTGAAATGATCCTGAAGTTTCTGGTCATTCAGAGCATGATGCCATAGTTATGGTTATTCATTTTCTACACATTTTTCTTCATCATATAACAGAAATCCAAAAGTATGAATTGGTAATAGAAGAATAACTATGTATGCCAATACACACCTCTCACTCCCTTTTTATTTAACATTAGCATTCTGAATTAATTCAGTAACTGTAGATAGTTATTAGCTGTTGCCGGGATCACTTTTTAAATTGTGGATTATGATATTCTCAATAGTATAATGCAAGGGAATGTAGTTTAACAGTAATAATTTGAACCTAATAAGTGTCATATTAATGATGTCAAAATATTAAAAATGATATATCAGAACCTGACACCCTGCATAGCAGAATGCTAATACAAAAATATTAAAAAAGATGCTTCCAATGCAAAGCAAAATTGCAAAATATTCATATCATATTTTTTCTGTGGGATGCACCAAAAATCATACCCATTATATTTGTATGTAACAGTTTTGAGGTTGCATAAGCTAGAGAAAAACAGAATTCATTCTTTTCCATCTTACTTATATGTATACACTGCTCGTTCTTCTTTCGGCTTTTCCCAGTTAGGGGTCACCACAGCAGAACTCCAGTCTGCTAATGATTGGCAGTAGATTTTTACAGTGCTGAGGTGCCAGTTTGACACCCAGCCGTCAACAAAGGCATGCCCTATGCATGTCTTTCAAATGTCAGTGGACCATGGGGAGGACATGCAGACTCCACACAGAAGGTGCTCCAGCTGAGAATCAAACAGGAGAACTTCTCGCTGTGAGGTGACAATGCTACTGCTGCACCACTGCGGCTACTTATAGGTATGCACTGTAAGAGTTTAATATATAAGTATGGTTGTTACATAGGGTGCTGGAGAATAAATACTCTGCAACAAAACGTAACATGTCTTTTAATACACAAAGCCATTTACTTGCTGCTTTATGCCATTCTGTATCTTAGGATGTGAAATGGGTAGTGTATATTTTTTCGGTTACATGGGATTGATAGCATGGTCCTCAGTATGTTGCAGAATTCGTACATGGAAGATAAACCTAATGTAAAACACTTTTAGTATGAGATAGCATCCCCACCTAATGATGTTTTCAATTACCATTTATGGCTCAGAAGCCTTTTGTGCGAAAAGTATGATAAATACATACAGCTGATGCTTGGCTTTCTATATTTGTGGATCTGGCACATTGTGAATAATTTTTAAAAGTATTAACAGTGTAACAGAAAGCCAAGCATACTTAAGATTTGCACATCATGTTGATAGACAAGCTATTTTTATTTAATGAAATACATTTGAAACCTCACTATAATTGAAATGTATCGCTGGAAACTTAAGAAACTTATTTATCATTGAGAAAGGCAAGCAAAAACAATAGGAATCATTAAAACTTCTACAATTAATTGCTTTAAACAAACATTTACAGTCAGTCACATAAAATGATTCCAGTAAGTGAGGTTCAGTGTCTCCTTGGTGAGCTTAGATTTATAGTTCAGAGAGTCAAAGTTCCCCAA